>NW_019943346.1:80635-95082 GCF_002910315.2 Salvelinus sp. IW2-2015
CTTCATTTAGTCTTTCCCTGTCAACCCATCTATTGCATCAGAGTGACTAACGACAGAGAAACCTCTCCTTCTCTCGCTCTTTCCATTTTGTGAATCCTACTTTCGCTCTTTCTCTCTTTCTCTCTCTCTCTCGTCTCTCTCTCTCTCTCCTCTCTCTCTCTCTCCCTCGCTCTCCTGTCTTCTCTCTCTCTCTCTCTCTCTCTCTCTCTCTCTCCATCTGTTCTGTTACTAGTGTGTAATTGCTTCATCCATTCAGTGTCCTAAATCTGGGGAGGAAGTTGTCACCATGAGAGGAAGTGTGTCATTCAAGATTATTGTTCGCCTTTACATGGAGATTCCTCTTTTTCAATGTGTGTGGGCTTATGTGTTCGTGTTTTCACTTTATATAGTTGCATTCACAGGGCCTTCCTGAGCAAAGTTCCCCCTCGTAAGATCAATATAGTTTATTTATTTGAAAAACAGAGGCGCAGTTTTACAGTTACTAACCGTAATCCAGCTTCAGCAGTTTTACAGTTGCTAACTGTAGTCCAGTTTCAGCAGTTTTACAGTTGCTAACTGTAGTCCAGTTTCAGCATGGTCCCTTCCCTCGGATGGACTTTGAGGCGATGAGATTGGATTCCAGGATTCAAGCATTTCGAGGAATGATGAATTAAGAAAAAAACTTTATTTTAATTTTATTTAACCTTTATTTTGACCGTGAACACACACTGTGATCCCTGTAATTACAAAAATATACACATCTATACAGGACTATCGAGTACTCTAAATGAATATAACTTGTTTAAACATGGACATTGGTGGGGATTCCTGTGTGTTTTGGATCAGCCAAGGTTTATATTTATGCAAATACCGCTTCGAGGTAGGCTGAAGGTGAGGTGAGGTGAGGTGAGGTGTGTGTGTGTGTGTGTGTGTGCCCCTTTTTTTGTTGAATCATCCCAAAGACACGTTAACCCCCACTCCTCTCTACCCCCTGACCTCCCCTCTACAGAAATGCAGCTAGAATCTAAGGAGTGACATAGGAGTATTAACATGGTTTTGAGCAATAAGCAAATGTTCAGGGCATTGTCTTCCTCTTCGAATGTAGGTGTCTATGGTTTGTAAATGTTACAGACACAAAGATGAGTCCTCTATCTAAAACTATAGTTTGTTGTTGTGGTGGTCATGGGGTGAAATATTGTGAGGTACTTCCTGTGTCAAATCAACTTCCTCTTCCTCCTTATGCCACTTTCTCTTCAGGTGTTCTGACTTCCTCGTTGGAAACCCACATAGTAACATCGGTGTCTTTCGGCAACGACAGCACTCACACGGCCCCTCTGTGTGAATGTAAGGTGAATAGCTCGGTGAATGAAAATACGGGGTGTAATCAGGCCCTCTGTGTGAATATGTAAATACAGGCGTGTAATCAGGCCCCTCTGTTGAATATGTAAATACAGGGTGTAATCAGGCCCTCTGTTCTGTGAATATGTAAATACAGGGTGTAATCAGCCCCTCTGTGTGAATATGTAAATACGGGGGTAATCAGGGCCCCATCTGTGTGTATATGTATACAGGTAATCAGGCCTCTGGTGTAATATTAAATCAGGGTTAATCAGCCCCTCTGTGTGAATATGTGTAAATACAGGGTGAATCAGGCCCCTCTGTGATGTATATGTAAATACAAGGGTGTAATCAGCCCCTCTCGTGTGTATATTGGTAATCAAGGCACCTCGTGTGCTGTATTATGTAAACTAGCGGTGCTGTAATCAGGGTCCCCTCTGTGTGAATATGTAAATAAGTGTAATCATGGCCCCTCTGTTGAATATGTAAATACAGGGTGTAATCAGGGCCCCTCTGTGTGAATATGTAAATACAGGGTTGTAATCAGGGCCCCTCTTGTGAATATGTAAATACAGGTGTAATCAGGCGCCCTCTGTTGAATATGTAAATACAGGGTGTAATCAGGCCCCTCTGTGAATATTAATACAGGGTTAAACACCCCTCTGTGTGAATATGTAAATACAGGGTGTAATTCAGGCCCCTCTGTGTGAATATGTAAATACGGGTGTAATCAGGGCCCCTCTGTGTGAAATAGTAAATACAGGGTGTAATCAGGCCCCCTCTGTTGTGAATATGTTAAATACAGGGTGTATATCAGAGCCCTCTTGTGTGGAATATGTAAATACCAGGTGTAATCAAGGCCCCTCTGTTGAAATGTAATACAGGGTGTAATCAGGCCCCTCTGTGCTGAATATGTAAATTACAGGGTTGCTGACTGAAATTCCCCAGCAGAGGGAGGGACCGTTAGCATGGACACGTGCAACAATATGACATATAAAACAAATTGACCAATCCTTCTGTCGTCCTCTTGCTCAGTGTGGTGCCCGTGGTGTGTGTGTGTGATGTGTGTGTGTGTGATGGTGTGGTGTGATAGGGTGTGTGTGTGTGTGTGTGTGTGGTTGTTGTGTGTGTGTTGTGGTGTGTGGGTTGTGTGTGTGTTGTGTGTGTGTGTGTTTGTGTGATGTGTAGTGTGTGCTTGACCCAGGAAGTGGTGCTGCAGTCTCCCTTTCACTGTCGTAGAAAAAAACTGCTATTCTAGAACCTTAAAAGGTTCTTCAGCTGAGAACACTTTGAAGAACCATTTTTGGTTCCAGGTACAACCCTTTCTACAGAGGAACTCTACCTGAACCAAAAAACGGTTCTCCATATGGCGACAGCTGAGAGACCCCTTTGGGACCCTTTTTCCTAAGAGTGTGATTAGAGCAGGAAGTTAGTAGTATATGAACGTGGGCGAAGACCTCTCTCCCATCCATTTCTTCTTCGTTCTTCTCCGTTTCTCCAGCACTCCGGTCAGAGAGTGTGTCCTCTCTCCATTCTCTCTCTTCTTCTCTCTCCAAACACTCCAACGCTCAGTCAGGGAGTGTGTCTCTCTCTCAATTCTCTCTGTCTTCTTCCTTCTCCAGCACTCCAACGCTCAGTCAGGAGCGTTGTCCGTAAGGGAGTGTGTCTGGATCAGGAGTGTGTCCTGTCATGGAGTGTGTCTGGTCAGGAGATGTAGTCAGTGTGACCATGATTGTAACCTTGATCACGAACCCAACAGACCAATACACTGTCACAGGAGGTAAGTCACCCACCTCTCTGTCCCTCGTTCTCCTTCTTTCTACGGCTCACTCTCTTCGTTTCATTCCTCTCTTTCTCTCTCTCTTCTCTCTTTACTACCTCCTCTCAGCCTCTCTCTCCTCTCTCTTCACCTTTCTCACTTCTCTCACTCTCTATCTCTCTTCTCTCTCTACTCCCCCCTCTTCTAAAATAAACAAAAAATTACTTTAAAAAAAAAAAAAAAAAACAAGAAGAAAAAAAAAAAAAAAAAAAAAATCAAAGAAAATAGAAAAATAAAAAATATTTCTTTCTAACCCAACCACTTACACCTACTAAATTTCCCAGTAAACAAATTTAGAGAAGCCAAAACTCAAGGGGAAGCCCCTAAACAAAAAATCTAACCAGCACCCAAACTTATACAACTATCCAGGATTAAAGAAAGCCCACAATGGTCAGCGCCCTTTTCTACGCATAAGCAGACCGAAACTGAAAATAGGGAGAAAACAACAAATTAATTCTTTTTGCGCTTTTTCTTTACCACCCCACAACAAACCACTATCAGAATTTAGAGTTTTATTATAAAGTAGACAGGACTGCTAAAACTGTCCCACTCCGCTCAACCTTAACACTTAAATTAGAGCATAAGCGGAGGGGAGAAACCTACTTTAGACATTCTACCAACCACAACCAACTGTTCAAGAATCTAGATAGCAGCCATTTTAAAGAGGGAACTAGACACTCCTCCTCTCCTCTCCTCTCCTCTCCTCTCCTCTCCTCTCCTCTTCCCCTCCTCGGCATCTCCCTCTCCATCTCCTCTCCTCTCCCTTTCTCTTCTACCTTTACCATCTACTTCAGTCTCTCCTCATTTAGCGTCAATAAAGCTGCGTCCTATCCCTACACCATCTCTCCCTCACTCTTCCCTCTCTTCCTCCATTCCTCTCACACTCTCCCCACTCTCTACCATCCTCTCCTTCCTTCAGCTCATTCAGTCTACTTCGCTCCCTACTGTCTCTCCCCCTCTCATCTCTTCTCTTTAGGTCCGGTCACACATCTCTCCCCCTTACGTACCTCTCCTTCTTCTACTCTCTCCTCCTAGCTCACTCTCTCCTCTCTCTTCTTCCTTCCCTCTCTCTCTTTCACCACTCTTTTTTCATGCTTGTCGCCTCGTCGGATTTGGAACCTACGGAACATTCTGCCTGTGCTTTATTTATTTAGACGTGATGCGAGGGGGGGTGATGTGATGAAGATCCCAGCATTAATTAAATGTGCAGAGTGTGAGGACTAGACATCTAAGCACCCCACACCACTCTTCTGATTGTAGCTTCTAATCAATGTAAGTACTGTTGAAAAAAAATATATCTCTACCCCCCCATCCACCCTATCATCCCTTCCCTGATTGGAGTAAACTAACCCACCGTCCCTCCCCTGATTGGAGTAAACTAACCTACCGTCCCTCCCCTGATTGGAGTAAACTAACGGACAACAATACTTCCACTGCTACTTACAGCTATTTTCGCTCACATCTACGGTACCCGTAGTTGAATAATTATACATATATTCCTAATTTCCTTTTTCTTTAAGTTTGTTCTTAACTGACTTGCCTAGTTAAATAAAGGTTAAAGTWAAAAAAAATAAGAATAATAATTTCCAATGTTGTGGCAGAGCCACAATGAGTTGGTTATAATGTTGCCTTGAGCCTCCATACACTGTTGTTAGTTGCTTGTGTGACATCATTTTGCAGTCCTTGTTTACAATGTCCTTCTAGAATATTATATCTTTCTTGTACATTTTTTTCTCTTTATCAGTATATTTGAGTTTAGCCACGTTGTTTGGTGTAATATTAGATCTGCCTTTTCTGGAGGATGCCATATAAATTGTASCCAACTCTTGCCTCATTTGAAAAGGAGGATACTTTAACCAGAGATACATGTCAGGTTTTAATCTGCAAAAAGTTAGAGCCCACTCTTAACCTTAGCCCCTTTTTATAAATGTTTTCCTAAAATGACATACCCAAATCTAACTGCCTGTAGCTCAGGCCCTGAAGCAAGGATATGCATATTCTTGGTACCATTTGAAAGGAAACACTTTGTAGTTTATGGGAATGTGAAAGGTATGTAGAAGAATATAACACAATATATCTGGTAAAGGATAATACAAAGAATAAAACAACCGATCTTTTGTATTTTTTTTGTACCATCATCTTTGAAATACAAGAGAAAGGCCATAATGTATTATTCCAGCCCAGGTGCAATTTAGATTCTGGCCTCTAGATGGCATCAGTGTATGTGCAAAGTTTTAGATTGAGCCAATAAACCATTGCATTTCTGTTCGACATTTTGTATCAAGACTGCCCAAATGTGCCTAATTTGTTTATTAATAACTTTTCATGTTCAAAATTATGCACTCTCCTCAAACAATAGCATGGTATTATTCACTGTAATAGCTGCAGTTAGATTAACAAGAATGTAAGCTTTCTGCCAATATCAGATATGTCTATGTCCTGGGAAATGTTCTTGTTACTTACAACCTCATGCTAATCGCATTAGCCTACGTTAGCTCAACCGTCCTGTGGACGGGGCACCGATCCCGAAGAAGTTATTAAAACATAGGATGGGCTTCTCATAGTAGCTTGCTAGAAAACCTGTTTGGATTGAGATGCAATTTCTGTACAATGGAGGCTTTAATAGAGAGGTTTAATGACTTAATATTTAATAGTTTTAACTCTCCAAACTCCTTTTCATTATATAAATATGTTCGTTTAACTTTAACTGGTTTGCAGGTCCAAATAAGTGAAATATTTCTTCCCACGTGATTTGAAAAACGATTCTCCGCGAGTTGGTAGTGCCATGAATAAATGTGTACGATATCGCTAGAGAATTAATGAGGGTAATCTTCCTGTAAATGGATAGGTGTGTCCCTCTCCACGTTTTTTAAGATCCACCCATTTAATAGGGAGACCACATGGCAATTTGAAGTTAGTATCTTTTAGAGAGCAAATCCATAATACAGTACACTTACCATAGTTGCGTTTTAGTCCAGAGAAACTGGAGGAATTTTCCAGGTCCTCAATGAGGGCCTTCAAGGTTGAAGATTGAGGACTCAAGGGAAAACTTGAATCATTATACTTTTTCTTAATCTTTAGGCACTTCATGTTATGATTAGATCAGATTTTTAAAGCTAACCGTTCAATGGGCATAATAAATAGGTATGGTGACAGAGGGCAACCTTGTTTAACGCCTCTTAACAATTCAAAGTTGTCAGAGAAGTAACTGTTATTTTATTATTTTACATAAAGGATTTCTGTACATGACTTTTACCCAAATGATGAAATATTCTACAAATCCAGGTATAAACAGATTCTAGACGTATCAAAGGCTTTCTCAAAATCTGCATTCTTGGTTTTACTGCATTCTAATAGTTTTTCATTATTTCTAATATTGTCTTCAATATCCTTTTAATGATCCAGCCAGATCGTGATGAACAGTAGGACCTTTTTTTATTCTGTAAACAATAAATTTTGCCAATATTTTTGTATCACAACATTGAAGGGTGAGGGGCCTCCAATTTATTTTTAAGTGTCTGGGTCTTTGTATTTTTTGGGGGGGAGGAGCGAAATCATCACAAAATCACCAAATGTATCATCAAGTGAGGTTGGAGGAACTTGATAAGAGAACATTTGTTTAAAAAAAATGAAGTAATCATAAAAAAATCCCCATAGTTCCCCATAGTTTCCCCATAGTTTCCTGGGCCTCACGGGAATTAGCCTTTTTTCTCACCAAAACGACAGAAACAGAAACAAGACAATAACGAACTGGAACAAATAAACCGGGGGTTTTATCAGCCTCGCTGATGCTTCATTAAAGCTGCAAGCAGCGTTGCCGGGGTTCAAGCAGCGTTGCCGGGGTTCAAGCAGCGTTGCCGGGGTTCAAGCAGCGTTGCCGGGGTTCAAGCAGCGTTGCCGGGGTTCAAGCAGCGTTTGGCGGGGTTCAAGCAGCGTTGCCGGGGATCAAGCAGCGTTGCCGGGGTTCAAGCAGCGTTGCCGGGGTTCAAGCAGCGTTGCCGGGGTTCAAGCAGCGTTGCCGGGGTTCATGCTAGGGACTGTTATTCATTGTTGGTAAATGTTTGAAGTGAGTTAAGCAGTTGTTATAAGATGGCAAAAGTGTTAGTAGTTACAAAAACAAAGAGAGTCGCACACTCTTATGTATAAACTCCCAGTCGTTTATTGGCCACCAACGTTTTGGCATCACCGTGCCTTCTTCAGGGACTCTGTTTTATAACTTAGTGTTTCTTCTCCGTTAGTCAGCACCTCTGTACGAAATCATTTTCTCTGGTTGTGGGGCAGCTTGTGCTTTTTAAAAGGTGTTAGTAGAGAGGTGTATTAGGAGTATTGATAGTGTTTCACAATGAAACATTTCACATACATACATAAATTCACATCGTTAAACACACATACACATTTTTTTTTTTACAGTATTTCAATCTTGTTTAGGATTACTTGGCTGAAATATGGCATGATTCCACAATTTGAATCCGTTTGCATCGGTTTCACTGAGGGACTTTTATTTTGAAGGCAAACCGCAAAATCAGCTATTGTGGTTGGCTAATGGTTATTGTGGCTAGTTTCAATGTAATGGCCTTGGTTATAGCTAAATATAAGATCATTTTTTATCCGTAGGTTTACCACATTTTAAATACATAAATGCCAAGTAACAAACGACATGCGACAGAATGCTAAGTAGCCATGTTCCCCAACTGCCCTCATGCTGTAGCTCATGAACACATGTAACAATAGGAATTAACCCATTCACCACACTGTACATAGGCCAGTTCTCACTATAACAACAGTCTATTTTAACACACTGTACATAGGCCAGTTCTCACTATAACAGCAGTCTATTTTAACCCACTGTACATGTTATGTGTCATCTGAACCTTAGTGAAACGGTACACTCGCTTCTGAGCCTCGATTCCAATAGCGCCTTATGCCTACTTAAACAGACTTTAGGCCTAAGGCAACGTGAAGTAACGTCAGGCTGTTAAATGTCACTTCCTATCTGTAAACGTAGCTAACTAGCCAGCTAAGATTAAGTTAGCTAGCTAACCAGTTGAGCTCAGGTTGTGGATACTGCTCAGATACCGTTTGTGTGTTTGTTTATTATTGTGTTTTTTATTTCAAAAATAATCTTAAAGTATAAAACAGAAGAAGGAAGTTGTTGACCCACTGTTCCTAGGCCGTCTTTGTAAATACGAATTTGTTCTTAACTGACTTGCCTTTATTTAACAAAGGTTAAATATATATATWTTTTTTAAATAAGTCTTGCATCTCTCTCGTCGCAATATCTGTTGTGCTGCTCGTGCAACTTCACATCGCTGTGTGTAGTTGTACAACATCGTTACTTAGCTAGCTAGTTGGCTAGCTAGGTTGCTAATGTAGCTATTTAGCTACTCACTATAGCCTCGGTGGCTAACGCCGTCCACCTTCATAATACGACAAGAGTAGCCTATCTATATCTAGTTATGATCTAGCTAGGGAGACTACCTTTAGCATGTTAGCTACACAGTACACAACAACAAACGTAACACTGGCAAAACTTTATTTGATTGAAATCATCACCGAAGCTTAATACTTCATTTCGGTATAACTTCACACCGTTAGRCTACCTTGCTCACAGGTGCACAAAGCTTAATAATGATTTAGAAGTATTATATTGTCTTTTATTTTAGTCTCACGCCGTGTGTTGTTACAAAACATTCTTCTTCTTCTTCTTCGTGGCTGTTGACAACCCACGTTAGTGGTGAATTACCGACACCAACTGGACTTGCGTGTGGACCAGGGAAGCTCTAACAGGGAAGCTCTAACAGGGAAGCTCTACCAGGGAAGCTCTACCAGGGAAGCTCTAACAGGGAAGCTCTACCAGGGAAGCTCTACCAGGGAAGCTCTACCAGGGAAGCTCTACCAGGGAAGCTCTAACAGGGAAGCTCTAACCAGTTTTTAAACACAACCAGTCAAACCAGTCTCCCTTAGTAAATGGCATTACATAATTACATACAACATCACCCAAAGGTTTTCTTAACAATTTAATTAACATTGACTGCTAAATACCATCATTCACAGCTATGGAATTTTTATGATGTGTGTGTGTGTGTGTGTGTGTGTTCTTTTCACTCTGTCATTTAGTTTATTATTGTGGAGTAACTYCAATGTTGTTGATGCATCCTCAGTGTTCTCCTGTCACAGCCATTTAAACTCTGTAACTGTTTTAAAATCCCCAATGGCCTCATGGTGAAATCCCTGAGAGGTTTCCTTCCTGTATCTTTGTTGTGACTGGGTGTATTGTTACACCATCTAAAATGTAATTAATAATTTCACCATGCTCATAGGGATATTCAATATCTGTTTWATTTTRGAAAAATGATCCATCTACCAATAGGTGCCCTTCTTTGCGAGGCATTGTAAGACCTCCCTGGTCTTTGTGGTTAAATCTGTGTTTGAAATATACTGCTTGGCTGAGTGACCTTACAGATTATTAAGTCAACTAGTATAATTAGTGTTTGTYAAGTAAATATAGTGATTATGGACTTCTGTCTAGGTGCTGGTTCTGCCTTCTGAGATAGAGGATATCATAAGGTGAATGCACCAATTTGTAAGTCGCTCTGGATAAGAGCGTCTGCTAAATGACTTAAATGTAAATGTAAATAGAGGAGACACTTGTAAAGTCATTAAACCTCTCTACATGTAACGTTCGTCGTTAAGGGAAGATCAAGGCGCAGCGTGATTTGGGTTCATCATATTTTATTAAAATGTGAACCAGCCCCCCCCAAAAAACAATACAACGAATGAAAAGCGTCGTCGTGCAAAATACATGCAACCAAAACAAAGACAAGATCCCACAACTGAAGGAGGGAAAAAAGGGCTGCCTAAATATGATCCCCAAGACAACGATAGACAGCTGCCTCTGATTGGGAACCATACTAGGCCAACAAATAAAAAGAAAACATAGWTATACAAAAACTAGAGTACCCACCCTAGTCACACCCTGACCTAACCAAACTATAGAGAATAAACAGGAATCTCTAAGGTCAGGGCGTGACACTACATTACCTTCTGAGATAGAGGAGACACTTCTAAAGTTGACATCAATCAGCATTATATTGTTTTGGAGTTATTCTTTTGCTAGAGGAAAAGAATAGACTCTCTCAGAGTCAATAACAAAAGCACTCTCCATCACTGTGTTAATTAAAAATAAAATGTATTTGAGTATTTAGGCATTAAGCATCATTATAGTATATTAAAGAAATAATTCGTTCAACTCTCCATATTCTCCAATTAAATCAATTCAAATCAGGTGCAGGCCTATAACCACTGGATTAGCCTACAGTTCTGTTGTACTGCAGGCAACCACACATCTTGACCCACCGCGGGACGGGAGCGGGGCGGATCACTAAGGGCAGGGTGTGTCTAATGACTTCTAAACATCACTGTGAATTCTGTCCGCTCTGGGCAACCGGTAGAGCCAAAGCACGTGCAGCCATTCAGAGAGGATCAGTTCATGTTCAGTTGGCCTAGCTACATTTCTTGTAAATTCCACCTTGGTATTAATTAATTAATTAATATATAATTGTCCAACAAATAGCTGGAAATAATGATTGAGAAGTGCATAATTGTGGCTTCGTGCACATAGCCTGCTAGTTTGTCCCTCTCTTTTATAAACTCTGCCATTGCCCGTGTTTCTTCAACAAATTCATTAACATTATTCATTAATAACATTATTCATTGTACTTTCTATGGGACAATAAAATGAAAAGATAATCGACATGTGATGATATCATGTTGCCCAAATTTATTACACATACAGTACCAGTCAAAAGTCTGGACACACCTACTTATTCAAGGTTTTTTATTTTAATTTWATTTTTTTACTATTTTCTACATTGTAGAATATTATTGAAGACATCAAAACTATGAAATAACACATATGGAATCATGTTGTAATCAAAAAAGTGTTTAACAAATCCAAATATATTTTATATTTGAGATTCTTTAAAGTAGTCACCCTTTGCCTTGATGAAACCCTTGCACAGTCTTGGCATTCTCTCAACCAGCTTCATAAGGTAGTCACCTGGAATGCATTTCAATTAAGAAGTGTGCCTTGTTAAAAGTTAATTTGTGGAATTTCTTTTCTTTTTAATGTGTTTGAGCCAATCAGTTGTCTTGTGACAWTGTGGGGGTAAAATACACCAATAAGAAGAAGAGACTTTCTTGGGCCAAGAAACACGAGCAATGGACATTAGACAGGTGGAAATCTGTACTTTGGTCTGATGAGTCCAAATTAGAGATTTTTGGTTCCAACCTCCATGTCTTTGTGAGATGCAGAGTAGGTGAACGGATGATCTCCGCATGCGTGGTTCCCACCGTGAAGCATGGAGGAGGAGGTGTGATGGTGTGGGGGTGATTTGCTGGTGACACTGTCAGTGATTTATTTAGAATTCAAGGCACACTTAACTGGCGTGTCTAACACAGCAATCTAAGGCGATACATCATCACATCTGGTTTGCGCTTAGTGGGACAATCATTTGTTTTTCAACAGGACAATGACCCAACACACCTCCAGGCTGTGTAAGGGCTATTTGACCAAGAAGGAGAGTGATGGAGTGCTGCATCAGATGACCTGGCCTCCAATCACCTGACCTCAACCCAATTGAGATGGTTTGGGATGAGGTGGACCACAGAGTGAAGGAAAAGCAGCCAACAAGTGCTCAGCATATGTGGGAACTCCTTCAAGACTGTTGGAAAAGCATTCCAGGTGAAGCTGGTTGAGAGAATTCCAAGAATGTGCAAAGCTGTCATCAAGGCAAAGGGCGGTTCCTTTGAAGAATCTCAAATATAAAATACATTTTTTATACTTTTTTGGTTACTACATGATTCCATATGTGTTATTTCATAGTTTTGATGTCTTCAATATTATTCTACAATGTAAAAAATAAAGAAAAACCCTTGAATGAGTAGGTGTGTCCAAACTTTTGACCGGTACTGTATATTCAATTCATATATCAATTTCCCCGGTATCATGCCTTAATTTGGGCAAAAGTAAATTATTACTTTTTTTTTGTTAAAGAAGAGAGAGCAACAGAAATAAGAGTCCTGTCTGTTTCCATCCTCTGTGTCTTACATATATACACTGCTCAAAAAAATAAAGGGAACACTTAAACAACACAATGTAACTCCAAGTCAATCACACTTCATTCAGATCTAGGATGTGTTATTTTAGTGTTCCCTTTATTTTTTTGAGCAGTGTACATTGATCTCTCCTAGTCTTTTTGCCACATATTGGGCCTTTATAGCCAATCAGCTGGGGAGCATTCTGCTATAATTGTTCAGATCATTAGGCTGTCCTGTTCGTTACTTAAATCAATAGATCATGGCTAAAGTCTACCAGTTAATGGGTTGTCATTGAGGCTGCATGGCCAATAGTCATTAAAGTGTTATTCATTTAGACAGATCACCTGAGTGGTGCTGTGATTGTCTTTTGAATTGGCATGAACACATACCTTTCTCTCTTAGTGTCTTTGATGTGGTGGGCTGTAAACATCGTCTGTTGCGGGGCTGTAGTATATACAGTTAATGTCATTTCCACCGTTGTCCTTGTCCAGGTTATCCAGGAAGCTTCTTTTTCTGATTTCAGTGCGATGTCTCCTTCTTCCCTTTGACCCGTGGTTATGTGGGGGGACACCAGAGAGAACGTGATTTTTTATTTTCTTTATGGGGTAAAATTCTCCGCGTTTCATGTAGAGGTCTGCTCATGTTGACGTTTATGTTGATCCGATGGTCCTCATACATCAAAGATCCCGACTTTTTGGCTTTTTGGATGGAACTTTCTCTTTGTCCCTAATAGTTAAGGAACTTTGCGATGATGCCTGTTGGTTTTCCGCTCGTGTCCCCTCTCGGGAGCCCGTGTGAAGATCTCCTGGCCCCAGTAGTTTGTTCTCTATTAATTCCCACGAAACCCTACCCACCCCTCCGACCTTAGTATTTGCCGTAACGGGTAGTTTCCTACATAACATTTCTGTAATTTCTTAACTTTAGAGTTAAGAGTTTTTTTCCTGTTCGTAAAAGACAGGGAAATGTCACAAGGATCACCTTCACCTGACTACCTCACGGTCGCCATTTTGTGAGACATTTTCCTGTATGTTTGTTTATTATTATTATTATTGTTTATTTGGATTCCCGATTAGCCTTTTTTCTCATGAAACTGCAGCTATTCTTCCTGACATCCATAAGAAACACCAAACATGACAAGTAACAAAACATTCATACACTGATTGACAAGGATAGTCACACTGTGTGTGTGTGTGTGTGTGTGTGTGTGTGTGTGTGTGTGTAACGCGCAAGAGAGAGGAAGAAAAGAAGCGAGAGAGCAGAGAGGGAGAGAAGAGAAGGGAGGAGAGAGAGAGAGGGAGAGAGGGAGGAGAGAGAGAGAGAGAGAGAGAGAGAGAGGGAGGCGTAGTTTAGAAGAAAATACTTCCCGTGGGAGAGAGGAGTTTTCTCAACAACCTCTGCTCTGCGAGTCCGGGACCAAACGATTCTGATCGGAACACCAATTGCCTGGGAGGGCAGAGAGAGAACGGCGATCCAGAAAAACGGGATTCCAGTCTGGTTCCGGGCCGGCTCTCGTGGAGCAGCAAGTTTCCACAATTTTCCCACGAGAAAACCATGCAGCGTTTTTTTGGTTTAGGAGAAAAAGAAAGAAAAGAGAAAGAGAGAGAGAGAGAGGGAGACAGACAGAGGAGAGAGAGAGAGAGAGAGAAGAGAGCAGAGAGAGACAGTAGAGAGAGACAGAGAAGAGAGAGAGAGAGAAGAGAGAGAGAGAGGACAGACAGAAGAGAAGAGAGAGGAGAAGACAGACATGACAGACAGACAGACAGACAGAACAGACAGAGAGACAGCAGAGAGAAGACAGAGAGAGAGAGAGAGAGAGAGGACAGACAGAGAGAGAGACAGAAGACAGAGAAGAGAGAGAGAGAGAGAGGAGAGAGAGAGAGAGAGAGAGAGAGAGAGAGAGAGAAGAAGAGAGAGAGAGCGAGAGAGTAGAGAGAGAGAGAGAGAGAGAGAGAGAGAGAGAGAGAGAGAGAGAGAAGAGGAGAAGGGGAAACCTAAGGGGAAACCTTGGGTACCGTGTTTCAGGAGGTCGAGAAGTCGGTTTCGGGGTGTGAAGGGACCTGACAGGTTTCGCTATCTTATATGACCCATGACCCACAAACCCCAAATCCAAAATATACCTTATGTCGGCGTGGGATGTAACTTTCTCTCCCTCCCTCCCTCCCTCCCTCCCATCCCTCCCTCCCTCCCTTCCCTCCCTCCCTCCCTCTCCCTT
>NW_019943346.1:97893-105472 GCF_002910315.2 Salvelinus sp. IW2-2015
GTGTGGTGGTGTGGTGTGTGTGTGTGTGTGTGTGTGTGTGTGTGTGTGTGTGTGTGTGTGTGTGTGTGTGTGTGTGTGTGTGTGTGTGTGTGTGTGTGTGTGTGTGTCCCTCACAGTCCCCGCCGTTCCATTAGTTTGTTTTATTTTTTTTAAAAATAAATGTTTAAAAACGTTATTTTGCTTGAGGAATTGGAGATGATGTGAGATCCTTGCTCTGTATGACACTCTGAAGTTGCCGGGAATTAGTTCTGGACATGAGGACTGTGAAGAGACCCCTGGTGACACAGTAATCAAGATGGGACAAGAACAGAGCCTAAACAACTAATGCAGACAATGTTTTTATAGCAGGTTCTAACCCCTCCTCATCTTCACAACAACTTGTTGTAAATATGTTCAGGCCAGAACAAACTGGATATTACACAATTACATTTCTTATCATCTTCAAGTTATTTCCTCAAGGACAGAGTTCCTGTTTAGTGTCTTTCCTGTTTCCCTTTCTGATAAAGGGTGTTACCGCTGTCTCGCTCTCTTGTTCCCCTCGGCACATGGTATTCTCTTGACAGAGAGAGAGGAGAGAGGGAGAGGGGGAGGGAGAGAAAGCGCAAGAGAGAGGGAAGAAAGGAGCGAGAGAGAGAGAGGGAGAGAGAGAGGGAGGAGAGAGAGAGGGAGAGAGGGAGGAGAAGAGAGAGAGAGAGAGAGAGAGAGAGGAGGCGTAGTTTAGAAGAAAATACTTCCCGTGGGAGAGAGAGTATTCTCCTCAACAACCTCTGCTCTGCGGTTCTCTCTCCCCACGTCCTCTTGGCACAGGGTCTGTCCTGTCAGCTCCTATCTGATGAGGGCATATCTGCCAAACCAGTTTAGTTTCATTGGAAGCAGGATCTGTCTCTCTCTCTCTCTCTACCGCACACCAGAAACTATTCTCCTTTAACCCTAACCCTTAACCCTAACCCCTAGACCAGGGGTTCTCAAACCTCTTCTAAGGGACTCCAAGCCATTCCATGTATTAAACTATTCCACAGCTACAACACGTTATTCTACTAAGTCAACTAATATTCAACGTGAGCTAACGCAAGGTTACAACAACATTCTGAAATGTCTGTGGGTCCCCGAGTAGAGATATCTCCTCTCGTCACAGTGGGAACCAATGGTGTCTCTATGCTCCCCTGTAATCCACGTTATAATACGTGTTATACTACATGTTATAATGCATGTTATAATACACGTTATAATGCATGTTATAATGCATGTTATAATACACGTTATAATACACGTAATAATCCGTGTTATAATCTGTGGTATAATACGTGTTATAATCCGTGGTATAATACGTGTTATAATGCGTGTTAAGCAACGCGGAGTGCCTGGATACAGCCCTTAGCCGTGGTATATTGGCAATATACCACAAACCCCCGAGGAGCCTTATTGCTATTATAAACTGGTTGCCAACGTAATTAACAGAGTGAAAAGAAATGTTATGTCATACCCGCGGTATACGGTGTCATCCACTTCTATAAAGTCTCCCTGTAAGTCAATTCAGTCGCATCAGAAGAATAAGCAGCTCTGATGCCTCTGAAACAGACCACGGACCTCAACACAAAGGTTTAAGGAAACGGGGTACAAAGACAATTGGGTTAAAACATGCCCAATGATCGTTTTTTGAAGGACTAACACAGTTGGAAAGCCTAAAAGTAAAAAGAAAAAGCAGAACATGTCCCATCATGCTTCACCCAATACTCACCACTGGGGAATGCATTTAATAAGGACATTTATCAGGAAGCACTGGCACTGATACTGACCCACAATTGAAACCCATTTTTAAATATCCTCCACGTATGATTTTTTTTAAAGATCCCRAAAACATGAGAGACACTGTAGTTAAATCTGATTACCCACCAGAGAAAAAGYGACAGTTTTTTTTTGGACAAGGTTCTCGGAGGGTAATTACAAAACGTGGCCAATGTCCTCAAATACAGCTTCACGAAACAAATGCAACTCATTTACCCACAATCCAGCACAGGACAAATATTTAAGATCAAGGGCCTGATTACCTGCATGTCCAGCTATGTTATTGACATGTTGCAATGTCCTAGCGGTCTGTCTGACGTAAGGAAAACCCGTAGAAGCCTTAGTTAAGACACGGATCAGTGAGCACCGCAGAAATATTTACGAACAGATGAGACGGATAATCTGGTTGCCGCTCATTTTGTACAAGCTGGATATTCTATTAGTTCTCTGAGATACAGTGGAAATGGACGAGAAGTCGCGCAGGGGAAGGGGCTGACAGGAAACGTCTTCGAAGGGAATCTTTCTGGATCAACACACTCCTCTTGGTCTTTAACGAGGAGTTTGACTTCAAACCGTTGTTATAGTTTTCAATATGTCTAAAATGTGTGTTTAATAAAAATAAAATAAAAATCCTAATTGAATATTATATGTATATTACTGTAAAAAAAAAAAATATCACATTCTCTCTGTGTATGATCATATATTTTGATACATTGAATGTTAATATTGTGAAAATATGTTCTAATTTTTTTTTTTTTTAAATGTCACTTCCTGTTCCTGGAAGTGATGTCACTGAACACCGCCCCTATATATAGGACCTTCCACCCCGGCCTGGGACATGGATGTCTGAGGAAGACGTCAGGGTCAAAACGTTAATATAATATAAATATCACCTGGGAGAATGAGCAGCGGCGTGCTGAGTTTTTCCTTTCTGTTTTCCAGGAGTTTTTCCTGCTGTAAGTGCCAGGATGTGGGTATGATCTTCAGCTTTAGTGCATACGCTCTGATGTACCACGGCTGTCAAACAACCAGCGTTCAGGGGTTCGAACCACTCAGTTGTTAATACGTGTTATAATACAGTACATGTTATAATTATAGTACATGTGTGTCTGGGTGTGGACACGCACGCACGCACGCACGCACCGCACACACACACACACAACACACACACACACATAACCACAACACACACATACACACACAATACACACATCACACGCACACATACACACACACACACACACACACACATACACACACACACACACACACACACACACAGCGCGCACGCGCGCGACGTGCACGCGCGCACACGCACGCACGCAGCCGCACGCACGCACGCCACGGCACGCACACACACACACACACACACACACACACACACACACCTGTGTTTGTATCAATGTGGAGAGCCTTGTTGGTTAAAGGTTTTGATCTCTCAGTGTTGCCCAGAGATTATATTTGCATAATCATTTCCATATCTTTGGCATTCCTGTAATCCTTGGCCAATTATAAAACCGTCTCTGTGTGAAAAATAAGGGATATATTCCCCCATGTAAATCCCCATCCAGAGATCAATAATTCTCTCCCTTTCTTTCTTCTTTCTTTTCTAACTCATCTCTGCTTATCTCAAATTTTATTAATTTTTCTCCTCTCTTCCTTCTGCTTCTCTATTCCTCCTCTCTCTCTCTCTCTTCGTCTCTCGTCTCTTTCTCTCATCTCTCCTCTCTCTCTCTCTCTCTCTCTCTCTCTCTCTCTCTCTCTATCTCCTCTCTCCTCTCTCTCTTGAATCTCTCTCTCTCTCCCTCTCACTCTTGGGTGGCAGGGTAGCCTAGTGGTTAGAGCGTAACCAAAGGTTGCAAGATCAAATCCCCGAGCTGACAAGGTACAAATCTGTTTTCTGCTCCTGAACAAGGCAGTTAACCCCCGTTTCCTAGACCAGTTAACTCCCTTTCCAGTAGACCAGTTAACCCCTTGTTCTAGACCAGTTAACCCCTGTCTAGCTAACCCTTGTTTCAAACCATGTTACTAGCCTACCCATTGTTCCTAGACCTAGTTTAACCCACTGTTCCTAGACCAGTTAATCCCCCTGTTAACCTAGACCCAGTTAACCCCTCTGTTCCTAGACCAGTTAACCCAATTGTTCCTTAGAAGTTAACCCACTGTTCTAGGACCAAGTTGAACCCCCTGTTCCTAGACCAGTTTAAACCCATTTTTCCTAGGACCAGTTAACCCCCTGTTCCTAGACCAGTTACCCCCTGTTCTAGAACCAAGATTAACTCCCTGTTCCTAGACCCAGTACCCACTGTTCCTAGACCACTGTTAACCCCCTGTTCGTCTAGACCAGTTAACCTCCCTGTTCCTAAAGACCAGTTAACCCCCTGTTCCTAGACCAGTTAACCCCTGTTTTCCTACGACCATATTAACCACTGTTCCTAGACAAGTTACCCCTGTTCCTAGACCAGGTTAACCCCTGTTCCTAGACCAGTTAACCCCTGTTCTAGACCAGTTGATCCTCCTGTTCCTAGACCAGTTAACCCCCTGTTCCTAGACCAGTTAACCCCCTGTTCCTAGACCAGTGTTAACCACTGTTCCTAGACCAGTTTAACCCCTGTTCCTAAAGACCAGTTACACGCCCTGTTCCTAGACCAGTTAACCCCCTGTTCCTAGACCAGTTAACCCCCTGTTTCCTAAGACTCAGTTAACCCACTGTTCCTAAGACCAGTTAAACCCACTGTTCCTAAGACCAAAGTTCAACCCACTGTTCTAGACCAGTTAACCCACTGTTCTAGACCAGTAACCACTGTTCCTAGACCAGTTAACCCCCTGTTTCCTAGACCAGTTAACCCCCTGTTCTAACAGTTAACCCCCTGTTCCAACTAGACCAAGTTACCCCACTGTTCCTAGACCAAGTTACCCCTGTTCCTAGACCAGTTAACGCCCCTGTTCTCTAACCAGTTAACCAAACCACTGTTCCTAGACCAGTTAACCCACTGTTCCTAGACCAGTTAACCCCCTCTGTTCCCTAGACCAGTTAACACCAGCTGTTCATAGACCAGTTAACCACTGTTCCTAAGGAACCAGTTAACCCCCTGTTTTCCTAGACCAGTTAACCCCCTGTTTCCTAACCAGTTAACCCCTGTTCCTAGACCAGTTAACCCCTGGTTCCTAGACACGCTAACCGCCCTGTTGTAGAACGTTAACCCCGTGTTCCTAGACCAGTTAACAGGTTCCTAGACCAGTTAACTCCCCTGTTCCTAGACCAGTTAACCCACTGTTCTAGACCAGTTAACCCCCTGTTCCTAGACCAGTTAACCCCCACTGTTCCTAGACCAGTATTAACCCCCTGTTTCCGAGACCAGTATAACCCACTGTTCCATAGAGCGCAGTTAACCCACACTGTTTCCTAGACCAGCTAACCCCTGTTCCTAGACCAGTTTAACCCCCTGTTTCCTAGACCAGTTAACCCACTGTTCCTAGACCAGTTAACTCCCTGTTCCTAGACCAGTTAACCCCCTGTTCCTAGACCAGTTAACTCCCTGTTCCCTAGAAGTTAACCCCCATGTTCCCTAGACCAGTTAACCCACTGTTCTAGACCAGTTAACCAACGTGTCCTAGACCAGTTAACTCCCGCTGTTTCCTAGACAGTTAACCCCCTGTTCCATAGACCAGTTTAACCCTGTTCTAGACCAGTCAACCCGTTCCTAACGACAGTGTTCCTAGACCAGTAACCCCCTGTTCCTAGACCAGTTTAACCCACCGTTTCCTAGACCAGTTTAAACCCACTGTTCCTAGAAACAGTTAACCCCCTTTCCCTAGACCCAGTTAAGCCCACTGTTCCTAGAGCCAGTGAATACACCCCTGTTCCTAGATCCCAGTATAACTCCCTGTTTCCGTAGACCAGTTAACCCAAACGTTTCCTAGAAGCCAGTAACCCCTGTATTCCTAGACAAGTTAACTCCCTGGTCCTAGACCAAGTTAACCCACGTAAACCAGTTAACCCCTGTTCCTAGACCAGTTAACCCACTGTTTCCTAGACCAGTTAACCCCCTGTTTCCAGACCAGTTAACCCCCGCTGTTCCTAGAGCCAGTAACTCACTTGTTCCTAGACCAGTTTAACCCCTGTTCCTAGACCAGTTAATCCCACTAGTTCCTAGACCAGTTTAACCCCCTGTTTCCTAGACCGTTAACCCCCTGTTCCTAGACCAGTTAACCCACTGTTCTAGACCAGTTAAACCCACTGTTCCTAGACCAGTTAACCCACCTGTTTCCTAGACCAGTTACCCCCCTGATCCTAGACCAGTTAACTCCCTGTTCCTAGACCAGTTAACCCGCTGGTCCCTAGACCCAGTTAACCCACTTTTTCCTAGACCGTTAACCCGGCTGTTCCTAGACAGTTAACCCCACTGTTCCTAGACCAGTTAACTCCCTGTTAACGTAGACCAGTTAACCCCGCTGTTCATAGAACCCAGTTAACCCGCACTGTTCCTAGGACCAGTTATAACCCCTGTTCCTAGACCAGTTAACGCCCACTGTTCCTAGGCCTAGTAAAAACCCACTGGTTCCTAGACAGTTAACCCACTGCTCTCTAGAGCCAGTGTAACACCCCTGTTCGTAGAGCCGAAGTTAACTCCTGTCCGCGTTTCACTGTTCCTAGAGTCAGTTAACCCCCTGTTCCTAGGACCCAGTTAAACCCTGTTCCTAGACCAGTTAACCCCCTGTTCTAACATGAACCCTTCCAGGCACAGTTAACCCACCTGGTTTCCTAGACTTCAGTCTTAACCCACTTCCTAGACCAGTTCCACTGTTAACCGCTCCCTGTCCTAGACCAGTAACCCCTGTCTAGACGTTCCTATTCAGTCTCCCTGTTCCTAGACCAGTTAAGCTCCTGCCTTGACCAGATTACCCCTGTTAGACCAGTTAACCCCCCTGGCTACTGTCCCTTAGACCAGTTAACTTCATACTACCCACTGGCTTACCTTCTAGACATTACCCACGTTCACCGTTACCCCTGTTCCTCAGTAACCCGTTAACCAGTAACCCCCTGTTTCCTAGAACCAGTTAAACTCCACTGTTCCTAGACCAGTTAACCGCCCTGTCTCTAGACCAGTTATACACCGATCCACTGAGATTCCTTAGACCAGTCTACCCACTTCTAGACCAGTTAACCCCGATCCTAGCCGTTTTACCCACTTCTAGACCAGTTAACCCACTGTTCCTAGACAGTTAACCCCCTGTTCCTAGACCAGTTACTTCAACCTCCCCTGTTCCTAGACCAGTTAAACCCCGACGTAGTTCCTAGACCAGTATTAACTCCACTGTTTCCTGCAGTTAGGACCCCTGTTCCATGTAAATGATCACAGTATAACACCTATCTAACTGTAACTTTGGCAGACAATGAATATAGTGTGTTTCTTCATATGGAACTCAAAATATCAAAACAAATGACGCAAGCGAGTGTAGAGAGGTATTCTTTTGTTTACTGCAATATACTGAGAGGAGTAAAAAACTTAACTACGATAGTTAATCCGGTGGATGAAAGTATTACTTAAACCTGCTGAGAATCTACTACTCTAAACTGAGAGAAGTATATTAACCTAACTACGATGACTGAGAGAATATACTAAAAACTGGAAGAGAGTATTCCTGAGAAACTGAGAGAGTAAATTACTGAAACTACTGAGAGAGGGTAGTAATTTGACTAAACTGGGGGAAGAGAGTGATGAGAAGTAATATACAACTAACAAACTCAGTTCCTGTTGTTAGAGAGAATATAGTTACTAACCTGGAGAGA
>NW_019943346.1:107905-110480 GCF_002910315.2 Salvelinus sp. IW2-2015
GAGAGAGAGGAGGAGGAAGAGAGAGAGGAAGAGAGGAGAAGAGATAGAGAGAGAGAGGAGAGAGGAGGAGAGAGAGCAGACGGAAGACGAGAGTGATGAGAGAGAGGAAGAGAGAAGGATAGATGAGAGGAGGAGGGAACGAGAAGAGAGGGAGGAGAGAGGAGAGAGAAGCGAAGAGAGAGGGAGAGAGAGAGACAGAGAGAAGAGAGAGAGGAGAGAGAGAGAGAGAGAGAGAGAGAGAGAGAGAGAGGGAGACAAGGTAGAGACAGAGAGAGAGAAGAGACGGAGAGAGAGGAGAGAGAGAAGGGAGACAGATAGAGACGAGAGAAGAGGAGAAGAGAGATGAGAGACGAGAGAGAGGAAAGAGGGAGGAGGGGAGACAGATAGAGGGAAAAAAGCCAGAGAGAGAGAAGAGAGGATAGAGGAAGAGAGAGAGAGGGAGGAGACAGATAGAGACAGAGAGACAGAAAGAGAGAGAGAGAGAGAGAGGAGAGAACAGAGACAGACAGAGACAGAGAGAGAGAGACGAGAGAGAGAGAGAGAGAGAGGAGAGACAGGAGACAGGACAGAGACAGAGAGAGAGAGAAGAGAGAGAGGGAGAGAGAGAGAGAGAGAGAGGGAGAGACAGAGGGAGGATGTGAACAGGTGAATCCCTACCTCCTCTTTGTGACTCATTCACCCGTTCCTCCTGTTCTTTATTGTTCATCCCTCTCTCTTTCTTTTGTGTTTTGTTGTTCACCCCACATCCATTCATCCATAATATTATCCTCCATACCTGTTGTGGCCAGATGGGTGACATCTGTCTTCGTCCAAACACACCAAGACAAAGCCTATTCCCCCTCAGGAGACTGAAAAGATGTGGCATGGGTTCCTCAGATCCTCAAAAGTTCTACAGCTGCACCATCGAGAGCATCCTGACGGGTTGCATCACTGCTGGATGGCGACTGCTCGGCCTCCGACCGCAAGGCACTACAGAGGGTAGTTTGTACGGCCCAGTACATCACTGGGGCCAAGCTTCCTGCTATCCAGGACATCTTTACCAGGCGGTGTGTCAGAGAAAGCCCTAAAAAAATTGTCAAAGAATCCAGCCACCCCTAGTCATAAGACTGTTTTCTCTCTGCTACCGCACGGCAAGCGGTACCGGAGCACCAAGTCTAGGTCCAAAAGACTTCTTAACAGCTTTTACCCCCTAGCCATAAGAACAGCTAATCAAATGGCTACCCAGACTATTTGCATTGCCCCCCCCCCCTCCCCTTTTACGCTGCTGCTACTCTCTGTTTATTATCTATGCATAGTTCACTTTAACTTTTTTGGGGCGGCAGGTAGTCTAGTGTTTAGAGCGTTGGGCCAGTAAGTGGAAGGTTGCTGGATTGAATCCCCGATCTGACAAGGTACAAATCTGTCTTTCTGCCCCTGAACAAGGCAGTTAACCCCCTGTTCCCCTGAACAAGGCAGTTAACCCACTGTCGTTCTGCCCCTGACCAAGGCAGTTAACCCACTGTCGTTCTGCCCCTGACCAAGGGTTAATCCACTGTTCCCCGGGAAGGCCGTCATTGAAAATAAGAATTTGTTCTTAACTGACTTTCCTAGTTAAATAAAGGTTGAATTTAAAATTTTAAAAATGACATCTACTAACCGGTGCCCCCGCACATTGACTCTGTACKGGTACCCCCTGTATATAGCCTCACTATTGTTATTTTCCTGCTGCTCTTTAATTATTTGTTACTTTTATTTTAGATTTCTTTAAACTTATGAACACGTATTTTTTCTTAAAACTGCATTGTTGGTTAAGAGCTTGTATTCGGCATTTGACAAATAACATTTGATTCGATTTGATTTGATCTAAACATTCATTCTGTTTCCTCTTTTGTTCCAGCACCTGTTCTAACACATGATTATAGAACCAGAACTTTGATACAACAGGATTGGAGTAAAAAACCCTTACAGCAGGGTAGCTCTTCAAGGAGCATGTTTAACCTGATCAAGGAAAAAATATGTTTTAGTCATGTTGTTAGGATGCAAATYTTCTAGGGATTATATATTATATATATATACTGTCCACAGTGCATAATTTGAGCTAGATCGTGACGGAACAGGATCCGGCACCTCTCAGTTTTGTACTGTTTCCAGAACCTATTTGATCTGGTACCACCCCGTGGTGTGAACACATTTTTTTGTTTTTGTTCACAGTTTGCAATGCAACATCCTTTTTAAAATTTTATTAAGGGTGGACCCATCACACCTTTTTTTACTTATCTGAATGTACCGGTTTTACAAACCAACCAAACCTTTTTTTGGGAGACGGTCCCCTTTTGATGACCTAATAAAAGCTATTAGAGTTTATTCGAGTTGCCTCCGAAAACAAAACATAATATGAAAACTTAGATGATATTCTAAGACTTTGTTTGGACCGGGCCGGACCGGACCGGACCGCGTTTATGGCTTACGCAATATTGTAGCCTCTTAGAGTTAGTGCCGACTCTAATTGACACCTGTATTTTCTAATTGACACCTGTATTTTCTAATTGACACCTGTATTTTCTAATTGACACCTGTATTTTCTAATTGACACCTG
>NW_019943346.1:117029-127029 GCF_002910315.2 Salvelinus sp. IW2-2015
TATTCTCTAATTGACACCTGGCATATTTTCTGCCTAGTACATATTTGCATCTTTGTTTTGTTGAGGGGTTCTTGGAGGAGCCTTTAATGGCTGTAACGTGTTCCTGGGGGAATCCCGGAGTGGAGACTGTGGCTTATTAGGGGCGCGGGGGCGGGGCTTATTAGGGCGTGGGCAGCTTATTAGGGCGTGGGGGCCAGGGCCTTATTAGGGCCAGGGGGCAGCTATTAGGGGCGTGGGGGCGGGGCTTTATTAGGGCTGGGGGAATCCCGGAGTGGAGATGCGGGCTTAATTAGGGCGCGTTGGGGCCGGGGCCTTATTAGGGGCATGGGGGCAAATCCCGGAGTGGAGATGCGGGCTTATTAGTGGGCGTGGGGGAAATCCCGGAGTGGACACGGGGCTTTATGGCGGGGGGGGCTTATTAGGGGCTGGGGGAATCCCGGAGTAGGAGAATGCGGGCTTATTAGGGAGCGTGGGGAATCCCGGAGTGGAGATGGCTGGGCTGTGATTACGTGCTCATGGGGGAATCCCGGAGTGCGAGATGGGGCTTATTAGGGGCGTGGGGAATCCCGGATGGAACCGGGCTTATTAGGGCGTGGGCGCGGGCTGGCTTATAGGCGTGGGGGAATCCCGAGTGGAACACAGGCTTATTAGGGGCGTGGGAATCCCAGAGTGGAAAGAGGGCTTATTAAGGAGCAGGTGGGGAATCCCGGAGTTGGACACGGGGCTTATTAGGGGCGTGGGGTTATGATAGATATTTTTCAGAGTACATGGTCTGTTCATTTGTACATCTCTTCATTTGTTCTGTTGTTCATCACATGCTTCTACACCTGCATTCCTTGCTGTTTGGCGTGTTTTTAGGCTAGGCCGGTTCAGTACAGCACTTTGAAGATATCAGGCTGATGTAAGAAGGGATTTATAAATACATTTGATTAAATGAGATTGCATTTGACTGTTAAGGTCTTGAACACTTGACAGTTTACTGGCTATAGACTCAAATGAGCGCCTCAAGCATAAGTCGATTCCCATCTGATCACGAGCGCTCCATTGAAATAGTTACCAGGCTCCGATTATTTACATTCAGAAAATCTTTAATTCATTACGTGCGAGTGCGGCGCCGCAATTGATCTATACTACTGTCACACAACTATTGATGTAATATTTCATTTTCAAATATCAAGGAACACATTTTAATTATTTTCAGTTCTCATCAAAGCGCTGTCAACGTTGGTTGGGAACAGACGCACAAGCCACTTAATTGAAAGAGGGCCACGCCTCCTGTATAACCCACCACCTTCCAATTCCTTGATTAGGCCGTCACCTCTTCAGCAATTAATCTGATCCATTTATAAAAACGGGGCATCTCAACTATGCCAGCCCCTCATGTCACAAAAATTATGTCCTGCCGGCAGTAGGGGGTGCAAACACACACCTCTAGAATAACATCGGTATGCTCGAGGCTGTCCTATGTCGTTGAGCCAAAATAAGCACAAGTGTACCTATAGGAGTCCATCACCAGTGGGCCTACTCTCACTGGGACCCTTAGCGAGAGAGGCTGGCACTGCTCATCTACTCCCATACATCCTATGACCCCCTACTTGCCTACTCGCATCAATCACAAGCTATGCCGCTGATTTACCTCTCCTCCGGACCGACTCCACGGCGGAAGCGATCACTTTCACACATGAATCCTTGCGTAACTGACCAGCTCTGCTCATCTCTCAAGCCCCGCCCGCTGACGCCTCTACCTGCATGGACACTGACCACCAGCAGAGGCCTATAGGGGGACACAGCAAGACGTTATTGAGTGGGCAATCCTATTACAATACATATCTGTGCAGTACTCGTAAGAGCTATGCGCGAGTCTCTCATAAGTCGTGAGTACCGTGCTTTAGACCGTAGACGTGTATCGAAGTTATGCGACACTATAATTCGGTAGGCGTGATACTCGGCGTAGATTGTCACGTACCCTACTCACTTCTCTCCTCTCGTTCTTTGTAAATACATTTGATTAAATGATTGATTGATTGATGTTAAGGTTGAACACTGACAGTTTTGTAGCTCAATGAGGCTAACAGAAGTGATTTCCATCGAGAGCCTCATTGAAATAGTTACCACTTCATTACGTAATCAGAAAATCTTAATATTATTCATATTATATTACAATATGTAATATTCATAAATATTCAAGGAACATTTTAATTTTCAGTGTACAAACTTAACGTGGTGAACAGACATAACACTATGTGAAAGCCACGCCTCCGATAACCCACACCTCCAATCTGATAGGCCGTCACCTCTACAATATATCATTAAAAAAGGTTCAACATTTCACCCCTCCCATCACAAAAATYTTCCGGGTTCGAAGCTTTACATAGCTTATTTATAAAAAATTAAATAATAATTGGCCTACAGATGTGGGATCTTAATATGACCCATTTCATCAAAATAATCCCGCAGCAGGAGGATTTCAATCAATATTTAAGATGTATAATTGCCGCCTGACGGCAGCTGGCAACGGTGTTTGTKGGCTATACAATACAGTACCGTACCTAGGGGCTATTGTTTGGGGAAGAATGTGCAAACCAACCCGTCCTCATACCATCAAGAATCATCAAGTATCCTCAGGGCCTCCTAGAGCACTGTGGACGGCCTCAGGGTTAGGGTTAGTGCAGTGGTCTGAGCAGCACGCTTCGGCTCGGATCATCGCGACTTCGAGCCCAGTGTCGGGAAATCATTTTCACACTTTGTATGAATGGAAACTAATGTTGGTGTATCCTACTGTTATTATTTAACCAATCAGAAGGCTGCTGCCTACCTGCCTCCTAAAGGCACCTTTAACTAAATGGGTGGTACTTTTAGGTTACTGCTGTTTAGGTTACTGCTGTTTAGGTTACTGCTGTTTAGGTTACATGCTATTTAGGTTACTGCTATTTAGGTTACTGCTGTTTAGGTTACATGCTATTTAGGTTACTGCTGTTTAGGTTACATGCTATTTAGGTTACTGCTATTTAGGTTACTGCTGTTTAGGTTACATGCTGTTTAGGTTACTGCTATTTAGGTTACTGCTATTTGGGACGGCATTCGAAGGCAGCATCACTTTTGTTCACATTCCACCGAGCGCGAGACGTTTGCAGTCACTCTGGCATTGCTGCTCCATCGTTGTGGACATGACAGGAAAGCTTGCATGCATGACGTCATACAGGCCTTGATTGGTTGCGATAGCTAAGCTATTTTACTGAGTGTTTAACAGGGGTGTTTTCCTGCCAACCTGATCCTACAGCAGAGGTGTGGTTTTTCCCGCCTAATGAGTCGTTCGTAACACAACCGTGCATATTAATGACARCGATGTTCAAGATAACATGGTTTTATATGAATGAATCCCAGCAATGTAATGTGAATGACGCCTCTCTCTCTCTCTCTGCTTGCAGATGAACGACAGGAACCAGATGCCCAAGTCTCACAACCAGAAACATGTAGAGACAATCTGACATGTTGAACTTTTTCATTTTTTAATTTTCCCCTGTATCTATCTGTGCGTTGAGTCTGTTTAAAACACAGTCCATTGTACAAAGTAAGTAATTCCCAAGTGACGGACATCGCAAGGGGATTAACCTCTGACCTTATGACCTTGTTCAGGACATGAGGGCAAATGTAGTCATGACGACCACAGGCTGTTTTTATACACAGGACAGGAGTTTACAGGCTGTTTTATGACAGGACAGGAGTTACAGCTGTTTAATAACAGGACAGAGTTTACAGGCTGTTTTATACACAGGACAGGAGTTTACAGGCTGTTTTATACACAGGACAGGAGTTTACAGGCTGTTTTATACACAGGACAGGAGTTTACAGGCTGTTTTATACACAGAACAGGAGTTTACGGCTGTTTTATACACAGGCAGAGTTTCAGGCTGTTTTATACACAGGACAGGAGTTTACAGGCTGTTTATACACAGGACAGGAGTTTACAGGCTGTTTATACACACAGGACAGGAGTTTACAGGCTGTTTTAATACCAGGAACAGTGAGTTTACAGGCTGTTTTATACACAGGACAGGAGTTTACAAGGTTGTTTTATACACAGGACAGGAGTTTACAGGCTGTTTTATACACAGGACAGGAGTTTACAGGCTGTTTTATACACAGGACAGGAGTTTACAAGGCTGTTTTATACACAGGACAGGAGTTTACAGGCTGTTTTATACAACACAGGACATGAGTTTACAGGCTGTTTTATACACAGGACAGGAGTTTACAGGTTGTTTTATACACAGGACAAGAGTTTACAGGCTGTTTTATACACAGGACAGGAGTTTACAGGCTGTTTACACCACAGGACATGAGTTTACAGCTGTTTTATACACAGGACAGGAGTTTACAGGTTGTTTTATACACAGGACGGGAGTTTACAGGCTGTTTTATACACAGGACAGGAGTTTACAGGCTGTTTTATACACAGGACAGGAGTTACAGGCTGTTTTATACACAGGACAGGAAGTTTACAGGCTGTTTTATACACAGGAACATGAGTTTACAGGCTGTTTTATACACAGACAGGAGTTTAACAGGTTGTTTTATACACAGGACAGGAGTTTACAGGCTGTTTTTAAATACACAGACAAGGAGTTTACAGGCTGTTTTATACACAGGACAGGAGTTTACAGGCTGTTTTTATACACAGGACAGGAGTTTACAGCTTTTTATACACAGGAATGAGTTTACAGGCTGTTTTTACAGAACAGGACAGATTTACAGGTTGTTTTATACACAGGACAGGAGTTTACAGGCTGTTTTATAACACAGGAAGGAGTTTACAGGCTGTTTTAACACAGGACAGGAGTTTAACGGCTGTTTTATACACAGAACAGGAGTTTACAGGCTGTTTATACAGCAGACAGGAGTTTACAGGTTGTTTTATACACAGGACAGAGGATTTACAGGCTGTTTATACACAGAAGCGGAGTTTACAGGCTGTTTTATACACAGGACATGAGTTTACAGGCTGTTTTTATACACAGGACATGAGTTTACAGGCTGTTTTATACACAGGACATGAGTTTACAGGCTGTTTTATACACAGGACAGGAGTTTACAGGCTGTTTTATACACAGGACAGGAGTTTACAGGCTGTTTTTATAACACAGGACAGGAGTTTACAGGCTGTTTTAAACACAGATACGAGTTTACAGGCTGTTTTATAACACAGGACAGGAGTTTACACGGCTGTTTTATACACAGGACAGGAGTTTACAAGCTGTTTAATACACAGGACAGGAGTTTCAGGCTGTTTTAATACACAGGACATGAGTTTACAGGCTGTTTTATACACAGGACAGGAGTTACAGGTGTTTTATACACAGGACAGGAGTTACAGGCTGTTTTATACACAGGACAGGAGTTTACAGGCTGTTTATACACAGGCAGGAGTTTACAGGCTGTTTTATACCACAGGACAAGGAGTTTACAGGCTGTTTTATACACAGGACAGGGTTTACAGGTTGTTTTATACACAGGACAGGAGTTTACAGGCTGTTTTATACACAGGACATGAGTTTACAGGCTGTTTTATACACAGGACAGGAGTTTACAGGCTGTTTTATACACAGGACAGGAGTTTACAGGCTTTTTATACACAGGACAGGAGTTTACAGGCTGTTTTATAAACAGGACAGGAGTTTACAGGCTGTTTTTATACACAGGATACGAGTTTACAGGCTGTTTTATACACAGGACAGGAGTTTACAGGCTGTTTTATACACAGGACAGGAGTTTACAGGCTGTTTTATACACAGGACAGGATTTACAGGCTGTTTTTAACACGGACATGAGTTTACAGGCTGTTTAATACACAGGACAGGAGTTTACAGCCTGTTTTATACACAGGACATGAGTTTACAGGCTGTTTAATACACAGGACAGGAGTTTACAGGCTGTTTTATACACAGGACAGGAGTTTACAGGCTGTTTATACACAGGACCCTGGACCACACAGACCATCTGAGTATCATTCTGTAACCCCTGGACCCACAGACCACCTGAGTGTCATTCTGTAACCCCTGGACCAAACAGAACCACTGAGTGTCATTCTGTAACCCCTGGACCACACAGACCATCTGAGTATCATTCTGTAACCCTGGACCACACAGACCACCTGAGTATCATTCTTGTAACCCTGGACCACACAGACCATCTGAGTGTCATTCTGTAACCCCTGGACCCCACAAGACCACCTGAGTGTCATTCTGTAACCCCTGGACCACAGAGACATCTGAGTATCATTCTGTAACCCTGACACACAGACCACCTGGTGTCATTCTGTACCCTGGACCACACAGACCACCTGAGTATCATTCTGTAACCCTGGACCACACAGACCATCTGAGTGTATTCTGTAACCCCTGGACCACACAACGACCACTGAGTATCATTCTGTAACCCCTGGACCACAGCAGACCAACCTAGTGTCATTCTGTAACCCCTGGACCACCCAGACCCACCTGAGTAATCATTCTGTACCCTGGACCACACAGACCACCTGAGTGTCATTCTGTAACCCTGGACCACACAGACCACCTGAGTATCATTCTGTAACCCCTGGACCACACAGACACACCTGAGTGTCATTCTGTACCCCCTGGACCACACAGACCACCTGAGTATCATTCTGTAACCCCTGGACCACACAGACCACCTGAGTATCATTCTGTTAACCCCTGGACCACACAGACACCTGAGTGTCATTCTGTAACCCCTGGACCACACAGACCACCTGAGTATCATTCTGTACCCCTGGACCACACAGACCACTGAGTGTCATTCTGTAACCCCTGGACCACACAGACCACCTGAGTGTCATTCTGTAACCGCCTGGACCACACAGACCATCTGAGTATCATTTGTAACCCCTGGACCACACAGACCATCTGAGTATCATTCTGTAACCCCTGGACCACACAGACCACCTGAGTGTCATTCTGTAACCCCTGGAACACACAACCATCTGAGTATCATTCTGTACCCCTGGACCACAACAGACCACCTGAGTGTCATTCTGTAACCCCGGACACACAGACCATCTGAGTATATTCTGTAACCCTGACCACACAGACCATCTGAGTATCATTCTGTAACCCTGGACCACACAGACCATCTGAGTATCATTCTGTAACCCCTGGACCACACAGACCACCTGAGTGTCATTCTGTAACCCCTGGACCACACAGACCATCTGAGTATCATTCTGTAACCCCTGGACCACACAGACCACCTGAGTGTCATTCTGTAACCCCTGGACCACACAGACCATCTGAGTATCATTCTGTAACCCCTGGACCACACAGACCATCTGAGTATCATTCTGTAACCTGGACCACACAGACCACCTGAGTTATCATTCTGTAACCCCTGGACCACACAGACCATCTGAGTATCATTCTGTAACCCCTGGACCACACAGACCACCTGAGTATCATTCTGTAACCCTGACCACACAGACCATCTGAGTGTCATTCTGTAACCCTGGACCACACAGACCATCTGTCTTATACCTTCACATTCAGTCTACAATCCATAATTATGACAACAAATATTTTCACCCCTTGTCTCTATGCCCACGCTGCCAACCCACACAACACCCCGTTTTGCCCATGCCATGTGTGTGTGTGTGTTTGTGTGTGTGTGTGTGTGGTGTGTGTGTGTGTGTGTGTGTGTGTGTGTGTGTGTGTGTGTGTGTGTGGTGTGTGTGTGTGTGTGTGTGTGTGTTGTGTGTGTGTGTGTGTGTTCATAGCCCATGGTTTCCGTTGTGCAATTACCAGCACGCTTCTAGACTTCGCCCTTTTCAGAACGCTGTGTCCCCCAGCCTTTCATGCGTTCCTGTGTGTCTACGTGTGTCTGTCTGTGTGTGCGTGCGTGAGTTTATGTGTGAGTGTATGTGTGTGTGTGCATGTGTGTCTGCGTGTGTGTGTGTGTGTGTGTTCCCACACCTGTTCCCCATGCGTGTGTAATCTGTCCAGTAGGCTGTACACCTGTCCTTTACAAGCTCACGCTGGACGTCCCCATAATTACGACCCAGAGCACGGCGAATACCTTCACGCCTCGTTACCGCGGCAACGCCATATCACCGGGAGTAACGGCTGTCTGTAGCTCTGTTGTTCAGACCTGATATGGGGGGTTTCCTCTAACTTTTACTGTTATAGAATTAGGGTGTCGTTTAGGATCTACTGATTAATGCTGTTAACCAATTCACCTTCAACTGCCTGCCACTCATTCCGGTGCTTTCCAGTGAGGCAGTGTGTTTGTGTGTGTGTGTGTGTGTGTGTGTGTGTGTGTGTGTGGTGTGTGTGTGTGTGTGTGTGTTGTGTGTGTGTGTGTGTGTGTGTGTGTGTGTGTGTGTGTGTGTGTGTGTGTGTGTGTGTGTGTGTGTTGTGTTGTGTGTGTGTGCATGCTGTGTGTGTGAGCATGCGTGTGTGTGTGTGTGTGTGTGTAATATCAAACGGGATGTGTGTGTGTGTGTGTGTGTGCATGCGTGCGTGCGTGCGTGCGTGTGTGTGTGTGTGTGGTGTGTGTGTGTGGTGCGTACATCTGTAATATCAAACGGTGTGTGTGTGTGTGTGTGTGTGTGTGTGTTGTGTGTGTGTGTGTTGTGTGTGTGTGTGTGTGGTGTGTGTGTGTGTGTGTGTGTGTGTGTGTGTGTTGTGTGTGTGTGTGTGTGTGTGTGCGTGTGTAATATCAAACGGGTTGTGTGTGTGTGTGTGGTGTGTGTGTGTGTGTGTGTGTGTGTGTGTGTGTGTGTGTGTGTGTGTGTGTGTGTGTGTGTGTGTGTAATATCAACTGTGTGTGTGTGTGTGTGTGTGTGTGTGTGTGTGTTGTGTGTGGTGTGTGTGTGTGTGTGGTGTGTGGTGTGTGGTGTGTGTGTGTGTGTGTGTGTGTGTGTGTGTGTGTGTGTGTGTGTGTGTGTGTGTGTGTGTGTGTGTGTGGTGTGTGTGCGGTCGTGTGTAATATCAAACGGTGTGTGTGTGTGTGTCTGCAACACGCTCTTGCACAGTTAGCTCCAAGATGGTCGCCAGGTCAGGGTTGTGGTCCGAGGGGAGAGTGCAGCTGAGGACGATTGTGGTCAAGAGGGTGTGTGTGGTTTTCTAGTCAGGATGGGAGGGGCAGGGCTGAGATATGTTTATTCACTAGATTTAACAGAGTGGTTCTGGAGTCATGGTAACATTTGGTTATGGCATTTTGGAGGGGAAAATTAACCTTCATTTTTGTAGATATTTTTGTAATTTTAATGTATTTGGGTACATCTTCKCATTCTATATCAAATAATATGGTAGCTTAGCGACGMTGAATTGTTACCATTTTGTTGTGCCACCAGTAGTAACACCAATGATGGTGACACCAATGAGACATTTTAGGTCCATTTTTCTGAAATGGAAGCCACCAATCAATCCTTTAAAAAAAAWATGATTTACTAAAGTGATATGATTCYTCATTTATTTTTTTATTTTTTTWAATAATTTTGCTCACAATGTTATTTCCCCTCTTTTAAAATGGACTAACACCAGCTGACACTTAGACACCAAACTATCAATGGAATCCTCAAATGTATGACGTACGAAAGGAAAGGGATTAACCGAGAAGTTTTCCTCGATAGCTGAATGATTTCCAAGGTGATAACACCAATGACGTACAACTGAAGGGACACACATTATACTAGTCAAGAAAATGTATTTAATAACCTTTTTTGTTTTGTTTTTATTGATCTATGCAATATACAGCGTCTTCAGAAAGTATTCATACCCTTTGACCTTTCCCACGTGTTGTTGTGTTACAGCCTGAACTTAAAATTGATTAAAATTTATATTTTCTACACGCAAATTAGACCACAGCAACACAAAATATCAATTTTAATCAATTTTAAGTTCAGGCTGTAACACAACAACATGTGGGACAGGTCAAAGGGTATGAATACTTTGGTTTTAGAATATATATATATTTTTTTTTACAAATG
>NW_019943346.1:132029-134828 GCF_002910315.2 Salvelinus sp. IW2-2015
ATGTCAGCACACCAGAGCATCAATGTTATAGCTGTTTAAATGTCATCCACAGACAGGGCATCATGTTATATTTAAATAAATGTCAGCCACCAGACCAGGGCATCATTGTTATACTGTTTAAATGTCAGCCACCAGAGCATCATGTTATACTGTTTAAATGTCAGCTACCAGACCAGGGCATCATGATTACTGTTTAAATGTCAGCCACCAACCAGAGCATCATGCTATAATGTTTAAATGCCACCAGACCAGAGCATCATGTTATACTGTTTAATGTCAGCCACCAGAAGCATCATGTTATATCGTTAAATGTCAGCCCCAACCAGAGCATCATATTAATAACTGTTTTAAATGTCAGCCACCAGACCAGAGCATCATGTTATCTGTTTAAATGTCAAGCCACCAGACCAGAGCATCAATTATTATACTTTTAAATGCCAGCCACCAGACCAGAGATCATGCTAAATGTTAAATGCCAAGCCAGAGCATCATGTTATACTGTTTAAATGTCAGCACCACCAGAGCATCATATATACTGTTTAAATGTCACCACCAGACAGAGCATCATGTTATACGTTAAATGTCAGACACCAGACAGGCATCATGTATACTGTTTAAATGCCGCCACCATAACCCTAATAGCACTGTGTCCCACTTCCTGTCCCAAAGCACTGTCCCACTCCTGTCCAAAGCAGGTCCACTTCCTGTCCCAAAGCACTGTCCCACTTCCGTCCAAAGCACTGTCCCACTTCATTTACTGATTTCTCTGAACTATTGTCCTCGAGAACTATGATAAAATCATTGTGTGGGTGATTTTAATATCATGCTGACAAGAGACTCCTTGGCCATTGAATGTATGAATCTTTTGAGCTCTATGGACTTTATCCAACATGTTACTGGGCCGCAGCCATAACCACAGCGTGCCTCTGGACCTGGTTATTACCAAGGGGCTTTCAACTGGGCCACCCATAACCACAGCCATATCTGGACTGGTTATTACCAAGGGTTTCTCTGGGCCCACCCATAACCACAGCATACCTGGACCTGGTTTTACCAAGGCTTTCTTGGGCCCACCCATAACCACAGCCATATGGCCAGTTTTTACAAGGGGCTTTCTACTGGCCACATAAACTCAAAAATATTAATAAAAAAAAAAAAAGTCCACAGAATCTGGGACCTGGTTATTACCAAGGGGCTTTTTACGTTTGATGTAAAACTGGCACCATGCTTTGGCTCATCTCCACCAAATTTTATGGTGACCAATAAAGTAAAGGAGATCTCCTTTAAGATTATCCATAGATTCTATCTGTGATATAGCTTGATTTCTAAATATATACCTGATATACCAGTGAATGCAGTTTTTGTGAACTAGAAACTGAATCTATTGAACACATTCTGTCATTGTTTATATAGTGAAGTGTTCTGACTGATGTGAACCTATATCTTTGGCCTAAAAATGCATAAAACTATGAAATATCTAAGTTTAAAATAATATATATGTTATCTTCCTCCACAAAGAACACATTTTTCTCGCTCTCTTTCTATCTTCCTCTCTGTCTCTCTCTCTCTCTCTGTCTCTTCTCTCTTTCTCTGTCTCTCTCTCTTCTTCTCTCTCTCTCTCTCTCTCTCCTCTCTCTGTCTGTCTCTCTCTCTTTTCTTTCTTTCTTTCTGCCCGCCTTTGTTTTTCTGTTGTGTTTTCCTTTGTGATGAAACAGTCAAGTTCATGTTTTGCTTTTTGCCTCTCCTGCCATACTCCCACTCTGACCCACTTCTTCTCTTTGTTTACAGTTGGTCTTATTTGCAAATGGCACCTATTCCCTACATAGTGCACTACTTTTTTATACTAGCTGTATGGACCGTGTCAAAAGAGTGCCTACTAAAGGAATAGGGTGAATTTGGGACTTAACCTCCTATCTGCCAGGACACATGGCTCAACTCTGTTCATGTTTATGTTGGGGAAAACAAAGGAACGGCCAAACGAACCAACAGAAGCACACACACAACACACACACACACACACAACGCACGTGCGCGCACAGACACACACACGCTGGGAAACACGCTCTGTTCTCTCTCTCTCTTCTTTCTACCTCTCAACCCCTCTCTGTCTCTGTCTCTGTCTCTGTCTCTCTCTTGTCTTCTCTCTCTCTCTCTCTCTCTCCTCTTTCTCTCTCTCTCTCTCGTCTCTCTCTCTCTCATCTCTCTCCTCTCTCTCTCTCATCTCTCTGTCTCTCTCTCTCTCTCTCTCTCTCTCCTCTCTCTCTCTCCTCTCTCTCTCTCTCTCTCCACCCTCAACCCCCCCCCTCTCTCTCTCTCCACCCTCAACCCCTTCTCTGTCTGACATAGAAGGCCAATCCGACATAGAAGCCCAATCCTGACATAGAAGGCCCAATCCTGACATAGAAGCCCAATCTGACCAATCAAAATTGAATAACTGACTCAGGGTTAACCCCACCGTAACCCCTCCGGTGTTAACCCCACCTGGTGTAACCCCATCGGTGTTAACCGCCACCGTACCCCTACCTCGGTGTTAACTTACCCACCGTAACGCCCCCTCGGTGTTAACCCCACCGTACCCCTCGGTGTACACCACTCCTACCGTTACTCACTTGTGTTAACTCCCACCGTAACCCCTCAGTGTTAACCCCCCACCCGTGTTAACCCCGTACCCGTGTTACCCCACCGTTACCCCTCGTGTGTTACCCCACCGTACCCCTCGGGTGTTAACCCCCCGTACCCTCTGTTAACCCCACCGTACCCCTCGTGTAACCACCGTACCTCTCGTTCGTGTTAACCCCA
>NW_019943346.1:134853-144743 GCF_002910315.2 Salvelinus sp. IW2-2015
TTATGGTGACCAATAAAGTAAAGGAGATCTCCTTTAAGATTACCATAGATTCTATCTGTGTAATAGCTTGATTTCTAAATATATACCTGATATTACCAGTGAATGCAGTTTTTGTGAACTAGAAACTGAATCTATTGAACACATTCTGTCATTGTTTATATAGTGAAGTGTTCTGGACTGATGTGAACCTATATCTTGGCCTAAAAATGCATAAAACTATTGAAATATCTAAGTTAAAAATAATATATATGTTATCTTCCTCCACAAAGGAACACATTTTTCTCGCTCTCTTTCTATCTTTCTCTCTGTCTCTCTCTCTCTCTTCTGTCTCTTTCTCTCTTTCGTCTGTTCTCTCTCTCTCTCTCTCTCTCTCTCTCTCTCCTCCTCGTCTGTCTCTCTCTCTCTTTCTTTCTTTCTTTCTGCCCGCCTTGTTTTTCTGTTGTGTTTTCCTTTGTGATGAAACAGTCAAGTTCATGTTTTGCTTTTTGCCTCTCCTGCCATACTCCCACTCTGACCCACTTCTTCTCTTGTTTACAGTTGGTCTTATTTGCAAATGGCACCCTATTCCCTACATAGTGCACTACTTTTTATACTAGCTGTATGGACCGTGTCACAAAAGATGCCTACATAAGGAATAGGGTGAATTTGGGACTTAACCTCCTATCTGCCAGGGACACATGGCTCAACTCTGTTCATGTTTATGTGTTGGGAGAAAACAAAGGAACGGCCAAACGAACCAACAAGAACACACACACACACACACACACACACACACGCACGTGCGCGCACAGACACCACACGCTGGGAACACGCTCTGTCTCTCTCTCTCTCTTTCTACCCTCAACCCCTTCTCGTTCTCTGTCTCTGTCTCTTTCTCTCTCTTGTCTCTCTCTCCTCTCTCTCTTCTCTCTCTCTCTCCTCCTCTCTCTCTCTCTCTCTCTCTTCTCTCTCTCTCTCTCTCTCTCTGTCTCTCTCTCTCTCTCTCTCTCTCTCTCTCTCTCTCTCTCTCTCTCTCTCTCTCTCTCTCCACCCTCAACCCCCCCCCTCTCTCTCTCTCCACCCTCAACCCCTCTCTGTCTGACATAGAAGGCCCAATCCGACATAGAAGGCCCAATCCTGACATAGAAGGCCCAATCCTGACATAGAAGCCCAATCTGACCAATTCAAAATTGAATAACTGACTCAGGGTTAACCCCACCGTACCCCTCGGTGTTAACCCCACCGTTACCCTCGGTGTTAACCCCACCGTACCCCCGTGTTAACCCCACCGTTACCCCTCGGTGTTAACCCCACCGTACCCCTCGGTGTTAACCACCGTACCCTGTGTTAACCCACCGTACCCCTCAGTGTTAACCCCACCGTACCCCTGGTTACCCACCGTACCCCTCGGTGTTACCCCACCGTACCCCTCGGTGTTAACCCCACCGTACCCCTCGGTGTTAACCCCACCGTACCCCTCGGTGTTAACCCCACCGTACCCTCGGTGTTAACCCCACCGTACCCCTCGTGTTAACCCCACCTGTACCCCTCAGTGTTAACCCACCGTACCCCTCAGGTTAACCCCACGACCCCTCAGTGTAACCCCCGTACTCAGTGTTAACCCCCCGTACCCCTCAGTGTTAACCCCCACGTACCCCTCAGTGTTCCCAGTACCCTGGTTAAACCCCACCGTACCCCTCAGTTGTTAACCCACGTACCCCTCAGTGTAACCCACCGTTACCCCTTAGTTAACCCCACCGTACCCCTCAGTGTTAACCCCACCGTACCCCTCAGTGGTTAACCCCACGTACCTCTCAGTGTTAAACCCCACCGTACCCCTCAGTTGTTAACCCCAGCCGTACCCCTCAGTGGTACCCCACCGTACCCCTTATGTTTACCCACCGTACCCCTCAGTGTTAACCCCACCGTACCCCTCAGTGTTAACCCCACCGTACCCCTCAGTGTTAACCCCACCGTTTACCCCTCAGTGTTAACCCACATCGTACCTCAAGCCATGGACGCAAAAACCAAGATGACTGCAGAGAGGGAAGGATTTTTACCTGGGATATTTTCAACTACCCAGTCTGAAAAGTAGTAGGCCTCGAGCTAGTGGACTGATTTAATGCCCTGCTGGCAAAGCCACAGACATACAGAAAGGTACAGTGAATCTACAGACAGTTAGAGAGAGAGCACATTGTACCTGTAACATCATGCTAACAATATATTCACTATTGTTGATGAGCGTTAAATATCTCTGTCTCTTTCTGCCCCCCCCCCCCCCTCTCTCTCTATCTCCCCCTCTCTTTCTGCCCCCCTCCCTCTCTCCCCCCTCTCTCTCTCTATCTCCCCTATCTTTCTGCACTCCCTCCCTCTCTCCCCACACAACCACAAACAAGGGTACAGTAGTTATCAGCCGACCAAGCCCAGCCCACGCCTGGTACCTGACTCTGTGCCTAGAGGGAGCGGCTGCTAATGGCTGAGTATCTCTGACTACAACAGCTCTCTCTCTCCTCTCCACACACACCACACACCGACACCACACACAACACACACAACACACACACACACACACCACACACCACACACACACACCCACACACACACACACACAACACGCACACACACAACCAACACACACACCACACACACACACACACACACACACACACACGACACACACACACACACACCACACACACACAACATCTCTCAGGGAAGTAAGGACATCGGGCTAGAGTAATCTAATATAGGAGCAGGAGCAAGTGTGTGTATTTGTGTGTGTGTCTAAAAGCCCGCCACTGTCACTGCAACATCCGCTACAAATCTATTTGTGACCGTCAAACTGAATTTATGAGCCATCCGGCTTGCAACAGAGATCTGTGTTATTGAAAAGGAGAGAGAGAGAAGGAGAGAGAGAGAGGGAGAGAGAGAGGGAGAGAGAGAGGGAGAGAGAGAGAGAGGAGAGAGAGAGAGGAGAGGAGAAGAGAGATAGAAGAGAGAGAGAGAGGAGAGGAGAGACGAGGAGGGAGAGAGAAGAGAGAGAGGAGAGGAGGAGGGGGGGAACAGAGGGAGAGAGGGAAGAGGAGAGGGAGGGAACGAGAGGGAGAGATAGAGGGAGGGAACAAGGAGAGAGGGAGAGAGAGAGGGAGGGAACAGAGGAGAGAGGGAGGAGGTAGAGGAGAGAGAGAGAGAGAGAGAGGGAGGGAAGAGGGGGAGGAGGGAACAGAGGGAGAGGGAGGGGAGGGAGGGAAGGGGAAAGATGAGGGGAACAGAGATGAAAACAACCATAACAGATAACCTCCTGTTCTCTCTTTAAGGACAGCTCATATATTTCATTCATGCACTCTGAAATTAAATTGTAAACTTTGTAAATACAGTCTATGAACAAATGTAAAATTTAGAAATTGATGGTTCAGATTACAGGTTCCAAAGCACATCAGATTACAGGATGGCCAAGGCACTCAGATTACAGGATGCCAAAGGCAGTCAGATTACAGGATGCCAAGGCACGTCAGATTACAGGATGGCCAAAGGCACGTCAGATTACAGGATCCAAAGGCACGTCAGATACAGGATGCCAAAGGCACATCAGATTACAGGATGCCAAAGGCACGTCAGATTACAGGATGCCAAAGGCACGTCAGATTACAGGATGCCAAAGGCACTCAGATTACAGGATGCAAGGCACATCAGATTACAGGATGCCAAAGACGTCAGATTACGGATGCCAAAGGCACGTAGATACAGGATGCAAAGGCACCATCAGATTACAGGATGCCAAAGCACGTCAGATTACAGGATGCCAAAGGCACGTCAGATTACAGGATGCCAAAGGCACGTCAGTTACAGGATGCCAAAGGCACGTAATTACAGGATGCCAAAGGCACGTCAGATTACAGGATGCCAAAAGGCACACAGATTACAGGATGCCAAAGGCACGTCAGATTACAGGATGCCAAAGACGTCAGAATACAGGATGCCATAAGGCACGTCAGATTACAGTGATTAAGGAGTCAATTACAGGATGCAAGGCACATCAGATACAGAATGCCAAGGCACATCAGATTACAGGATGCCAAAGGCAAATTATGCCATATTCGTGTTCCCAGTGGCGGTTGGTGTCGTTTAAGATTAGGGGGATGTTTTTATTTAAATGAGCATGGTCTTATTTCTATTACAGCATATTGGATGACTGTCATTCATATTCCATTCACCCAGTTCAATGTAACAGTGATAGGTTTAGGTTACTGTCATTCATATTCACCAGTTCAATGTAACAGTGATAGGTTTAGGTTACTGTCATTCAATTCACCCCAGTTCAATGTAACAGTTATAGGTTTAGGTTACTTCATTCATATTCACCCAGTTCAATGTAACAGTGATAAGGTTTAGTTACGTCATTCATATTCCATTCACCCAGTTCAATGTAACAGTGATAGGTTTAGGTTACTGTCATTCATATTCACCCAGTTCAATGTAACAGTGATAGGTTAGGTTACTGTCATTCATATTCACCCAGTTCAATGTAACAGTGATAGGTTTAGGTTACTGTCATCATATTCACCCAGTTCAATGTAACAGTGATAGGTTTAGGTTACTGTCATTCATATTCACCCAGTTCAATGTAACAGTTGATAGGTTTAGGTTACTGTCATTCATATTCACCCAGTTCAATGTAACAGTGATAGGTTTAGGTTACTGTCATTCATATCCATTCACCCAGCTCAATGTAACAGTGAAGAGGCGACTCCGGGATGCTGGCCTTCTAGGCAGAGTTCCTCTGTCCAGTGTCTGTGTTCTTTGCCCATCTTAATCTTTTCTTTTATTAGCCAGTCTGAGATGGGGCTTTTTCATTGCAATTCTGCCGAGAAGGCCAGCATCTCGGAGTCGCTTCTTCACTGTTGATGTTGAGACTGGCGTTTTGCCGGTACTATTTAATGAAGCTGCCAGTTGAGGACTTGTGAGGCATCTGTTCTTCAAACTAGACATTCTTAATGTACTTGTCCTCTTGCTCAGTTGTGCACCGGGGCCTCCCACTCCTCTTTCTATTCTGGTTAGAGCCAGTTTGTGCTGTTTCTGTGAAGAGAGTAGTACACAGCAATGTACGAGATCTTCAGTTTCTCTGCAATTTCTCGCATGGAATAGCCTTCATTTCTCAAAGAACAAGAATAGACTCACGAGTTTCAGAAGAAAGTTATTTGTTTCTGGCCATTTTGAGCCTGTAATCGAACCCACCAAACGCTGATGCTCCAGATACTCAATTAGTCTAAAGAATGCAGTTTTATTGCTTCCTTAATCAGAACAACCAGTTTACAAGCTGTGCTAACATAATTGCAAAAGGGTTTTCTAATGATCAATTAGCCTTTCAAATGATAAACTTGGATTGCTAACACAACGTGCCATTGGAACACAGGAGTGATGGTTGCTGATAATGGGCCTCTGTACGCCTATGTAGATATTCCATAAAAAATCAGCCGTTTCCAGCTACAATAGTCATTTACAACATTAACAATGTCTACACTGTATTTCTGATCAATTTGATGTTATTTTAATGGACATTTTTTTCTTTTTTTTTTTCAAAAACAAGGACATTTCTAAGTGACCCCAAATTTTTTGAACGGTAGTGTACATCACAAAAGACTGAAATATAACAAAATAGTTTGACATAGAAACACTGGATTTTCTGCAGAATTGTAAAAAAATCATGTTAATTTATTATCCACGAACGTCGTCAGGAGAATGACCGGACCAAGGTGCAGATGGTCAGCGTACATTTCTTTTTATTATGAATGTCGTCAACAACAACAACAACAACAACAACAACCACAACAACAACAACAACAACAAACAACAACAACAACAACAACACAACGACGACGACGACGACGACGACCAACAACAACAACAACAACAACAAACAACACAACAACAACAACAACAACAACGACGACAACAAACGACCGTGAAGCTGACTAGGGCTATACAGGCCACTAACACAGACAACTACCCACAACTAAGGTGGCAAAACAGGCAGCCTAAGTATGATTCCCAATCAGAGACAACGATAGACAGCTGTCCCTGATTGAGAACCACACCCGGACAGAAAACATAGAAACAGAAAACATAGAAATAAAGAAACTAGAATGCCCACCCTAGTCACACCCTGGCCTAACCAAAATAGAGAATAAAAGCCTCTCTATGGCCAGGGCGTGACAATTATAAAATAAAATAAAATWTGAATAACATTCCACCGGTGACGACAGAGGTCCGTTTGGTCATCTGACTTCAGGAAAGGGGTCTACTTTCCGTGTTTATCAAAAAATAGGGAGTGATAGTAGGAACCCTAGGTAGCATCCTGACCTCTTTTTAATACAACGGGAGATTAGATTAGATTAGACCTTTGTAAATTGCTGTGTTAATCATTTTGAGCAATAGTGGACTTAATTGAATCACTTTTTAATATATTTTTAAATAGACTTCAGAAGAAATATCGTTACGTCCAGGTGATTTGTCCATTATTCATGCTATCCATGAGAGAGGTGTTGTAGTCAGAGATACTCAGCACAGAGTCAGGTACCAGGTGGCTTCCTCTGTTGAGAGAAGAGGAGTTTGTCATTATTCTAGAAAGGAGTCCGTCTGACTTGGTGTGGATTTCTCGGGATAATCTTTGATTGATTCATTTGGGTTCTGATAGTAAATTCCCCAGTTTCAGATTCAATAGTTGCTATATTATCAGTTCATTGATCGTTACTGCGTAGCTTGCTGGCCAGTAAACAACTGGGCCGATCACCACGGACGTAATGGTTGAGTCTGACTCTATGGGATGACACATTCTACTCTCTGTCTTATCGATAAGATGAACTTGTGTCTTGACTTTTGGAAAGACGAACAGCTTCCTGGTCTGAAAAAAAAGGGCTTTTGTTGACAACGCTCTAACCCAGTTAAAACAACATTTACAAATATCTGATATCTTCTTTAATTTGGATTTATTCAACCCAGATGCAAATGTAGTTACTTTACGTTTAATAAAACCTTTTTGTCGGCATCCCATAGATATCCTTCTGAATTAATTTAGTTCAATTTCAGAATGTTAACGGAATGCAGGATTTTGTTGTATTGAAACATGTCTTTTTAAGGTAGATTCTTCAATTGGCAGTAGTAGGTGTGTCGGACAGACGAGCTCATATTTTCTCAATTAGGTGTAGATCATAGTGAGAAATCAATTCTTGAGAATGATGTATGTCGTCCCATTGGAGTAGAAAATGTACTCTTTTGATTTAGGACGACGTTATTCGTCAGTCATCAACGAGGTTATAACCAGAGACTACTATTGGTGTGTGACGCCTGTCCAAAATGGCATTCATGTCTGTCCCGATAACCAGATGGAATTCATATGAATTTGGAACATACACATTAATAATTTTTTACATTTTTATTACGGATACATTTACGAAAGGTAATGCTGCCATCTTGGTCTCCGCCTTAAACCAAGATGGTGATTTAGAGATTCTTATGTATCTTTTTTTTTTTTTTTTTTTACACCTGTAGTTACCTTATTGTATTTGGTCTGCATGAAAAATCAAGCACGATTGTATAAATGGTCTCTCGCTCTATGATCCTTATGGAGCAGCAGTTTGTCTATTCATATGAGTCCTTATCGAGCAGTGTTCTCTATCTATATGAGTCTTATGGAAGCAGGTGTTGTCTATTCATATGAGTCCTTATGGAGCAAGGTGTGTCTATTCATATAGATCCTTACTGAAGCAGGTGTTGTCTATTCTATATGACCCTATGGAGCAGGGTTCTCATTCGTATATGATCTTAGGACAGTGTTTGTCTATTATATAAGTCCTGTGGAGCCAGGTGTTGTCTATTATATGCACGTCCCTTATCGAGCAGTTGTTCTCTATTCTATATGGAGTCCTTATGGCAGCAGGGTTGTCTATTCTATATGACCCTTAGGAGCAGCTGTTGTCTATTCTAATATGCATCCTTATGGAGCAGGTGCTGTCTATTCAATATGAGTCCGCTATGGAGCAGGTGTTGTCTATTCCTATATGATCCGTATGAGCAGGTGTTGTCTATTCATATAGAGTCCTTATGGAGCAGTGTTCTCTATTCTATACAGATCCTATGGAGCAAGTGTTGTCTAATTCTATATGAGTCCTTATGGAGCAAGGTGTTCTATCTATATGATCTTATGGAAGCAGTGTTGTCTATTCTATATGAGTCCTTATGGCCAGCAGGTGTGTCTATATCTATATGAGTCCTTATGGAGCAGGTGTTGTCTATTTCTATGAGTTATGAGCAGTGGTCTTATTATGCCTATGGAGCAGGTCGTGTCTATTCTATAGAGTTCCCCCTATGGCAGGTGGCTGTCTATGAGTCTTCATAAGAGGTTCCTCTATCTCTATATGAGCTCCTTAGGAGCAGGGTCTCTATTCTATATGAGTCCTTATGGAGCAGGTGTTGTCTATCTCATATGAGTCCTTATGAGCAGTGTGTCTATTCATACTATGGATCCTGCATGGACCAGCGTGGTCCTTTCTATATGAGTCCTTATGAGCAGGGTTGTCTATTCATGTGAGTCCTTATGGAGCAGGTGTGCTAGTCTATATGAGTCCTCTATGAGCAGGGTGGTCTATTCTATATTGAGTCCTTATGGAGCAGTGTTGCTATTCTATATGATCCTTATGGCAGCAGGTGTTGTCTATTTATTCATGAGTCCTTATGGAGCAGTGTTGTTGCTATCTCTATATGGTCCTATGGAAGCAAGGTGTGTCATTCTATAGTGCATCCTTTAATGGAGCAGTGTTGTCTATTCTAGTGAGTCCTATGGAGCAGTGTTGTCTATTCTAATAGAGTCCTTATGAGCAGTGTTCTCTATTTCTATGAGTCCTTATGACAGTGTTCTCTATTCTATATGAGTCCTTATGGAGCCAGGTTGTTGGTCTATCTACTACTCGAATCCTCTATGAGCAGGGTGTCATTCTATATGATCCTGAGGAGCAGGTTCTCGATTCTATATGGAGTCCTTCTAGAGCAGTTTGCTATCTAATATCCTATGAGCAGGTGTTCTATTCTATAAATGAGTCCGTATGCGAGCAGTGTTGTCTATTCATTCTGAGTCCCTTAGGAGCAGCTGTTGTCTATCTATAGAGTCCTTAGTGGAGCAGGTGTGTCTCATTCTATATGAGTCCTCGTATGGAGCAGGTCTGTCTATTCTATATGATCCTATTCTATATTCACCCCATCACCCCACCCCCACTACACCATCAACCCCATACATACCCCAATGGGGCAAGCCGCCCGGAACCCCACCGGGCGCATCCAACCCCATCACCCCATCACCCCACCACCATCACCCCATCCACCCCACCACCCCCTACACCAGCCCCCACCAATCACCCACCTACACACCACCCTCACCCCTACCTCACCCCACTACCCCATCCCCTCACCCCACCACCATACACCCACATCCAACCATCCCCATTCACCACCCCCCATCCACCCACACACCATACCCCTACGCCTCACCTCACACCCCCCATCACCCACCATACACACCATCACTACCACCACCATAACATCACCCACATCACAACCCATACCCCCCATCACACCATACACACCTCACCACACCATACACACCCCATCCACCATCACCCACCCCATCACCCCACCACCCCATACACCATCACATCACACTCCCCATCACACCCACCAACCCCACTACACCATCACCCCATCACTCATCACACAGTCACCCCCACCACACACCATCCCCAACACCACTCACCATCACCCCATCACCATCACCCCACCCACCATCACCCCACCCACCCATCACCCATCACCCATCACACCATACCCACCATCACCCCATACCTCACCCATCACCCCACCAC
>NW_019943347.1:0-18178 GCF_002910315.2 Salvelinus sp. IW2-2015
AGCCACCTCCAAAACGCTAAAAGCCAGACCTACCTTTGCAAAGCACAAGGACCCAAAGATCTACTGGAGAAATGTCCTTGTCTATGAAACCAAAAAATAGAACTGTTACCATAAGACCATTCAATATGCTTGGAGAAAAAGGGGAGCTTGCCAAGTCCGAAGAACTACCCATACCAACCATGAAGCACGGGGTTGCGAGCATCATGCTGTGGGGTTGCTTTGCTGCAGAGGACTTGCCACTTCACAAAAATAGATGGCATCCATGAAGGCAGAAAAATATGGGATATATTGATAGCAACATCTCAAAGACATACAGTCAGGAGTTAAAGCGTGGTCTCAAAGTGGTCTTCAAATGGACCAATGACGCCAGCATACTTCCAAATAGTTATGTGGCAAAATGGCTTAAAGAAAAACAAATTTCAAGGATTGGCATTCCCCACAAAGCCCTACCTCAATCCCATAGAAAATTGTGGGGCAGAACTTGCGAGCAAAGCCTAACAAACTGACGTCAGTTACACCAGCTCTGTCTAGGAGGAATGGTCAAAAATTCACCCAAACTTATTGTGGAACTTTGGAAGGCTTGCCCCGAACGTTTACCCAAAATTAACAATTTAAAGGCATTCTACCAAAAAAACCAATTGAGTGTACGAAACTTCTGACCCACTGGCAATGTGATGAAATTAAATAAAATCTGAAATCAAATCATTCTCTCTACTATAATCTGACATTTACATCTTAAAATATACCAGTTGGTCGATCTAACTGACCTAAGACTGGGAATTTTTTTACTTGAATAAATGATCCAGGGAAATTGTGAAAAGCTGCAGTTTAAATTGTATTTGGCGAAGGAGTATTAAAACTTCTGACATCAACTGTACAACATAGTCGTCCATGACTTTTCCACAATTTTTACGTTACCACCTTATTCTAAGTTGATACATAGTTTTCTCCCCCCCTCGTCAATCGCCACACAATTACACCACAATGACAAAGCAAAAACTGTTTTTAGAATCTTTTTGCAAAGGTATTACAAATAAAAAACTTGAAATATTCACATTTACATAATGGTATTCCAGACCCTTACTCAGTACTTGTTGAAGCACCTTTGCAGCGGATTACTGCCCAGAGTCTTCTTGGTATACGCTTACAAGCTTGGCACACCTGTATTTGGGGAGTTTCTCCCATTCTTGCTCTGCAGATTCCTCTCAAGCTCTGGTGGATGGGAGCATCACCGTCACAGCATTTTACAGGCTCTTCTTCCAGTGATTGTTCGATTCGCGGTTCAAATTATTACAGGCATGTCAATATCCGAGGGTGAGTAGCTATATAACAGGGTCAGTAGCTATAATACAGGGGTCAGTAGATATTATACGGGGCAGTAGCTATATTACAGGGTCAGTAGTTTATAGACCGAGGGTCAGTAGCTATATACAGGTTCAGTACGCTATATACAGGTCGTAGCATATTCCAGGGTCAGTAGCTATATACAGGGCGTCAGTAGCTATACCAGGGTCTAGTTAGTTATATCCAGGGTCAGTAAGCCTAAATACAGTCATAGCTATATACAGGCAGTAGCTTATATTACAGGGTCATTATCTATATCCAGGTCAGTAGCTATAACAGGGTCAAGTTACGAGGGTTCAGTAGCTAATTACCAGCGTCAGAGCTATATTACAGGGCCAAGTATCTATATCCAGGGTCAGTAATCTTATATCCAAGGGTCAGTTAGCTATTATACATGGGTCAGTTTACAGAGTCAGATCTATATCCAGGTCAGTACTATATACAGAGGCCAGTATACTATATTACCAGGTCAGTAGAATACAAGGTCAGTAATAAACAGGAAGTCAGTATTCTATATACATCGTCAGTTACAGGTGTCAGTAGCTTATTACAGGGTCAGTTACGGGTCAGTAGCTATATACAGGTCAGTAAAGCTATATACAGTCAGGCTAATACAAGGGCCAGTATCTTATATCCAGGTCAGTATCTATATCCAGGCCAGTAAATCTAATAATACGGCGTCAGTAGCATATACAGGGTCAGCGTCTATATCTCAGGTCAGTAATCAACCAGGGTCCAGTACTATATACAGTTCAGTTACAGGTCAGTATCTATATACAGGGTCAGTTACCAGGGTCATAGCTATATAGCAGGGTTCAGTTCCAAGCGGTCCAGTAGCTATATTAACAGGGTCATAGCTATATACAGGGTCAGTTACAGTGTCAAGTTAAGCTATATACAGTGGTCATTTACAGGTCAGTAACTATTATACAGGTCAGTTACAGGGTCAGTACCTATATACAGGTCAGCTTACCAGGTGTACGATAGCTAATATACAGGTCATAGCTATATACCAGGGTCAGTTTAGCCATGGTCAGTAGCTATATACAGGGTCAGTACAGGTCAGTAACATATGTAACTGGTGGGTCAGTTACAGGTCCAGTAGCTATATATCAGCGGTCAGTTACAGGTCAGTAGCTATATAAACAGGTCAGTTTACAAGTGGATCCAGTAGCTATATACAGGGTCGTAGCTATATACAGGGTCAGTTACAGGGTCTAGTAGCTATATACAGGTTCAGTTACATGAGGTCAGTTATCAATATACAGGGTAGTTACAGGTCAAGTAGCTATATACAGGGTCAGTTACTAGGTCAAGTACCTATATCACAGGTCGAGTAGCTATAAATACCAGGGTCCAGTTACAGGTCAGTAGCTATATACAGGTCAGATTACAGTGGGTTCAGTAACTATATACAGGGTCGTTACAGGTCAGTAGCTATATACAGGTCAGTACAGTGGCCATAACTTATATACAGGGTCAGTTCCAGGGTCAGTAATCTATATACAGTGGTCAGTTACAGGGGTCAGTAGCTATATAAACAGGGTTCATTACAGGGTCAAGTAGCTAAATATACAGGGTCAGTACTATTTATACAGGGTCATTACAGGGTCAGTAGCTATATACAGTCAGCTAGCTATATACAGGTCAGTTTACAGGGTTCAGTAAACTAATTATACAGGCCGTCAGTTTACAGGGTTCAGCTAGCTAGTATACAGGGTCAGTTACAGCGGTCAGCTAAGCCTATATACAGGTCAGTAAACTTAATACAGGGTCAGTTCCTAGTGGTCAGTTAGCTAATATTACAGCGTCAGTAGCAGATACTAGGCTCTAGTACTTATAATACAGTCAGTATCTTTATTTACAGGGTCAGTAGCTAATACAGGTCAGTACTCTTTATACAGGGTCACCCAGTAGCTATATACAGAGTTCAGTATCTATTATACAGGGTCAGTAGATCAGGCTAGAATATTACAGGGTCAGTAGCTCTTTTACTGGGTACAGTAGAGCTATATACAGGGTCAGATACTTATACAGTCAGTATACCTATATCAGGGCTCAGTATGCTATTTATACAGCTGATCAGTAGCTATCTATACCGGCAGTAGCTATATACAGGGTCAGTAAGCTATATATACAGGGTAGTAGTTTATCCAGGGTCAGTAGCGTATATACAGGGTCAGTAGCTATCGATGAACCAGGTTCAGTATTATATTACAGGTCGTATCTTTATACCAGTCCAGTTAGCTATATACAGTCAGTAGCTATATTACAGTGTCAAGTATATTACCAGGCGTCAGTTATCTTTAACAGGTCAGTTTAGCTAATACAGGATTCCCCAGTATCTTATATCCAGGCGCGGTCATGTAGTCTATATACAGGCGTTCAGTAGCTATATTACAGGTCAGTATCTTTATACAGCGCTCAGTTAGCATATACAGGTATCAGTATTCTATATCCAGGGTCAGTATGCTATATACAGTCAGTAAGCTAATATTACAGGGTCAGTAAGCTTATATTTACAGTACAGTCAGATATCTTATACAGTGGTTCATAGCAATATACAGGTAGTAGCTATATACAGAGTCACAGTAGCTATATACAGGGTCAGTAGCTATAACAGTCCAGTAAGCATATACAGGGTCGTATCTTTATACAGGGTCAGTAGCTATATACAGTGGTCATATCTATTTATTACAGGGTCAGGAGCTATATACCAGGGTCAGTCTATATTAGACGGTCAGTATGCTATATACAGGGTGCAGTAGCTATATACTAGGGTTATCTAGCTATATACTAGAGTCAGTAGGCGTATATTACAGCGGGTTCAGTTAGTCATTATAAACATGGGTCCGAAAGTAAGCTATATAGAGTTTCAGTAGCTATATACAGGGTCAGTAGCTATATACAGGGTTAGTACTTATACAGGTCCAGTAGCGGATATTTAACAGGTCAGTAGCTATATACTAGGTCTTAGCTAATACTGGGTCAGTAGCTATATACAGGGTCAGTAGCTATATACAGGATCAGTATCTATATCCAGGGTCAGTATCTATATACAGGGACAGTAGCTATATACCGGGTCAGTAGCTATATACAGGGTCAGTAGCTATATACAGGGTCAGTAGTTATATACAGGGTCAGTAGCTATATACAGGGTCAGTAGCTATGATGCAACCAGTCAGGATCCTCTCAATGGTGCAGCTGTAGATCCTTTTGAGGATCTGAGGACCCATGCCAAATCTATGCTTAGTGATGAGCTTTGAGGGCACTATGGTGTTGAACGCTGAGCTGTAGTCAATGTAGTCAACAGCATTCTCACGTAGGTGTTCCTTTTGTCCAGGTGGGAAAGGGCAGTGTGGAGTGCAATAGAGATTGTATCATCTGTGGATCTGTTGGGGTGGTATGCAAATAGGAGTGGGTCTCGGGTTTCTGGGATAATGGTTTTTATGTGAGCCATGACCAGCCTTTCAAAGCATTTCAAGGCTACAGACGTGAGTGCTACGGGTCGGTCGTCATTTAGGCAGGTTACCTTCATGTTCTTGGGCACAGGGACTATGGTGGTCTGTTTAAAACATGTAGGTATTACAGACTCAGACAGGCAGAGGTTGAAAATGTCAGTGAAGACACCTGCCAGTTGGTCAGCGCATGCTCGGAGTACACGTCTTGGTAATCCATCTGGCCCTGCGACCTTGTGAATGTTGACCTGTTTAAAGGTCTTACTCATATCGGCTACGGAGAGCGTGATCACACAGTCGTCCAGAACAGCAGTGTAAACAGGGCTGAAAAGTGACTTGTAGCAGGAATATATAACTACTTATGGCAATTAACTAATGGTAATATATACATGGAAACAGCAGTAACAGTGACCAGTAGCAGGATCAATAGATACATACTAATGGTAAAAGACTAATCAATAATCAATGAACAGCAGTAACAGTGACCAGTAGCACAATAAATAAATACATACTCATGTAAAGCTAATCAATAATCAATCAACAGCAGTAATAGTGACCAGTAGCACGAATAAATAAATACATACTCATGGTAAAGCTAATCAATAATCAATGAACAGCAGTAATAGTGCCAGTAGCAGGATCAATAGATACATACTAATGGTAAGCTAATCAATCAACAGCAGCATTATGGAGTAATACATCTAATCAATAATCAATAATCATTCAGAGTAGTGTGTGTGGATGTAAATGTGTGGCGTTAGTAATGAGTGTGTGAATATTGGTGTTATGACATCAGCAGCAGCAGCGTGTCTGGGTGGTGTATATGAGTGTGACTACACAGTGACAGTGAAGGTGTGTGTGTGTCTGGGTGGTGTATATGAGTGTGACTAACAGTGACAGTGAAGGTGTGTGTGTGTCTGGGTGGTGTATATGAGTGTGACTAACAGTGACAGTGAAGGTGTGTGTGTGTCTGGGTGGTGTATATGAGTGTGACTAACAGTGACAGTGAAGGTGTGTGTGTGTCTGGGTGGTGTATATGAGTGTGACTAACAGTGACAGTGAAGGTGTTTGTGTCTGGGTGGTGTTATGAGTGTGGACTAACCGTGACAGTGAAGGTGTGTCTGAGTGGGTAGAGAACTGTGGATGGTATAGAGTCAGTGTGGATAGTCTGTGGGACAGGGAGAGTAGTAGTAGTTGTTAGTTATTTAGTCTAATGGCCTGGGGGATAGAAGCTGTTTAGGAGTCTGTTGGTCTGAGCGTTGAGGGACCTGCCGGACGGAAGCTTGGAGAACAGTCCAAGTCTCAGACACCACCTGCAGCTACGTCCTGGATGGCTAGGAGCTCAACCCAGTGATGCGCTGGGCCGTCTGCGCCATCCTCTGTTGGGTCTTCCAGGCAAGGGCGGTGCGGTTGCCATACCACCAGTGAGGATGCTCTCGATGGTGCAGCTGTAAAAGTTCCTGAGGATCTGAGGCCAAATCATTTCAGCCTCTTAAAACCTGTTATGGCTGCAAGCCCAGGTCGGTACACTTATGAAACATCCAGCTCAAGTGCAGGGCCGAAATTTCAAAATCTATTTTTTTTAATATTTAACTTTCACACATTAACAAGTCCAATACAGCATTTGAAAGATAAACATCTTGTGAATCCAGCCAACATGTCCGATTTTTTTTAAATGTTTTACAGCGAAAACACCACGTATATTTATGTTAGTTCACAACCAAATACAAAAGAGGCCAGACATTTTTCACAGCACAGGTAGCATGCACAAAGCCAACATAACTAACCAGATCCAACCAAACAAACCTAGAAACAACTTCCTCAGATGACAGTCCTATCACAATGTTACACAGTAAATCTATGTTTTGTTCGAAAAATTTGAATATTTGAGCTATAAATCAGTTTAACATTACTGCTACCATCATAGCTACAGTCAGAAATAGCATGGGAGTAGCCAGAGTAAATACAGACACCAACGTCAACTACCTAATTACTCATCAAAACATTTCAGAAAAATATATGGTGTATAGCAAATGAAAGACAAAGATCTTGTGAATACAGCCATATTTTCCGATTTTTTAAGTGTTTTACAGCGAAAACACAATATAGCGTTATATTTAGCTTACTGCAATAGCTAACACACAACAGCATTGATTCCAAGTAATCGGTAGCGATAGCACAGTTCGACAGATATATGAAATAGCATCCCAAATTGGGTCCTACCTTTGTTGATCTTCCATCAGAATGTTGCACATGGGGTCCTTTGTCCAGAACCGTCTTTATTTGGATCCAGAACGAACTCTTTCCCTCTTGAATTAGCAAGCACACTGGCCATGCGGCGCTAACCTCTCCTTCTTGAACAAATTCATACAAGCGCATCACGCCTAAAGTCCCGAATAAATGTCAATAATATAATAAAACTATATTGAAAAAACATACTTTAGGATGATATTGTGACATGTATCAAATAAAATCTAAGCCGAGATCATATTCACCCATAACGACGGTTTTCCAGAAGGCGATTCCAGGTCCAACTTCGCGCCTTCGAAAAAAATAAATAATAATGGCGGACCTCTCATTCCAAGAGGATGTATTCAATCTCAGAACAAGATAATCAACTCATTTCTGCTCTCACTTCCGCTTGACACCCAGGGGAAGGTGTATGACGTGTTTCTATAGTCCCAAGTGACATGCCCTTTTATAGACAAGCTCTTGAACAAAGACCTCGCTTTTGGAAATCTCACTTCCGGATAGGAAATGGGCTGCAGAAAGAGTTCTGTTTCACTTAGAGAAATAATTCAAACGGTTTTAGAAACTAGAGAGTTTTTTCTATCCAATAGTAATAATAATATGCATATTGTACGAGCAAGAATTGAGTACGAGGCCGTTTGAAATGGGCACCTCTTTCCAGGTTACTCAATACTGCCCCTTCAACCATAACAGGTTAAGAGAGTAGTGACATTGCCTTCTTCATGACTGTTCTGGTGTGAGATGAACGTGTTAAGTCCTTAGTGATGTGGACATCGAGGAACTTGAAGCTCTTGACCCTCTCCCCTGCTGCCCCGCTGGTGTGGATGGGGGTCCCATGTTTCCTGTAGTCCATGATCAGTTCCTTGGTCTTGCTGAGGTTGAGGGAGAGGTTCTTGTCCTGGCACCAGACTGCCAGGTCTCTGACCTACTCCGTGTAGGCTGTCTCATCGTGATCAGGCCTAACACTGTAATTTCGTCATTAAACTTGATGATGGAGTTGGGCGTGGCCACAGAGTCGTGGGTAAGCGGTGAGTACAGGAGGGAGCTAAGCACACACCCCTGTGGGGCTCCCGTGTTGAGGGTCAGCGTGGCGGAGGTGATGTTGCCTACCCTCACCACCTGGGGGCTTACCACCTGGGGCCCGTCTGGAAGTCCAGGATCCAGTAGCAGAGGGAGGAGTTCAGTCCCAGTGAATGGCTCAGTTTTGTTTTTACCAAAGCGTGCATAGAATGCATTGAGTTCATCTGGTAGAGAGGCATTGTTGGGCTAGGCTGGGTCTTCGTTTGTAATTCGGACTGTATCCCCTGCCTCAAGCATTTGGAGCCTGTGTAAATGGATTCCACCGGTGGAATAGAGTTATGATCTGATTTGCCAAAGGGGGGACGAGGGAGGGCTTTGTGTCCTTGCTTGTGGGTTGATTAACAGTGGTCTGGGAATGTGTCGCCCCCTAGTGGCGAATGAGACGTGTTTGATAGAAGTTGGGCATCACGTGTCTTAGTGAGGCAGAATAAAAATCACCGGGAACAAGTAAAGCAGCCTCCGGGTACATGGTTTCTTGCTTGTTTATAACTTCGTACAGTTCGTTGAGTGACAGCTTGTTGTTGTCCTGAGGTGGAATATATACAACAGTTACGATAACAGATGACAACTCCCTCGAGCGGTGGACGGGTTTGACCATCAGGTATTCCAACACGGGTCAACAATAGGACTTCCACTACGCTGGAGTCACCATCTGTTGTTAATGAAAAGACCCCGATAGCCATGTTTCAGAAAAACTACGGAATATTTCAGTTACGAGATTCCCGTTGACAGCAAATCTGCGATCAGAGGTCATCCGTCTTATTATCAAGAGACTGGAAGGGAAGTGGTTCTCACTTTGCCTTCACGAGGACGCCTCCGGCCTCTTTTTCATCAGCGTTTCCTCTTGGGAAGGTCGAAGGTCGGGCCGGAGGAACACATCTGATGTTCGAAAGATCTTGTCGATCATAATAGAAATAATAGCGTATACATTCTGTGCCAAAAACAAAAAGTGAAGCTCACAAGGCGGAACCATACGATGCAACCCATCTTGGTTTTACGGTGCCAAAGTGTGTGTGTGTGTGTGTGTGTGTGTGTGTGTGTGTGTGTGTGGTGTGTGTGTGTGTGTGTGTGTGTGTGTGTGTGTGTGTGTGTGTGTGTTGTGTGTGTGTGTGGTGTGTGTGTGGTGTGCGGTGATATAAACACGTTCAAATAGATGTGGACACCTGTGAGTACTTGACTCTGGGGCCCCTTTCACTCCAACACACACATCTGGACCTGCCTGAGAGAGAATGTGTGGGAAGGAGGCCTCTGTGAGTCATCAACGTAACACACACACAGGCAGGCAACACACACGAACACACACACACACAGAAATCCCTCCAGCCACAGGTCCTAATGATGGGGACCACCTGGATGTGATCAGTCAGAGGGCCATGGGTTAAAACCATTGTGTTTTCACAGTGGTGGAGTGGTCATAGGGGTGGGAGAGAGGATAAACACAGGGAGAGAGTATAAACACAGGTAGAGAGGAGAGAGGATAAATACAGGGGGAGAGGATTAACACAGGGAGAGAGGAGAGAGGATTAACACAGGGAGAGAGGAGAGAGGATTAACACAGGGAGAGAGGAGAGAGGATTAACACAGGGAGAGAGGAGAGAGGATAAATACAGGGAGAGAAGAGAGAGGGTAAATGCAGGGAGAGAGGAGAGAGGATAAATACAGGGAGAGAGGAGAGAGGGTAAATACAGGGAGAGAGGATAAATACAGGGAGAGAGGAGAGAGGAGGATCTCGCTACAGTTTAGCAAACCATTTCGCCACTATGGGGCAATAAAGTCCTAGACCACTGTTACTCAACCCAGAAGCAAGCATACAAGGCCATCCCTCGTTACCCCTCTGCCAAATCAGATCATGACTTTATACTCTTGCTTCCTGTTTCCAAACAAAAGCTCAAACAGGAAGTACCCGCGATGCGCTCCGTAGAAAAATGATCTACCGAATCAGAGGCTACGCTTCAGGACTGCTTCGCCAGCGTTCACTGGAGTTTGTTATGGGACTCGATAGCATTGACGAGCTAACCTCCTCTGCCAGCGACTCCATCAGGAAATGCGTCGCAGACCTAGTCCCTACGGTGAAGGTTCACTGCTTCCCCAATCAAAAGCCTTGGATTAACACCGAGGTTGGAGCTAAACTAAAGGACAGGACTAGTAGCGCTCAGGGCTATCGTAGCCAACTCCGAGGCTATCGTAGCCAACTCCGAGGCTATCGTAGCCAACTCCGAGGCTATCGTAGCCAACTCCGAGGCTATCGTAGCCAACTCCGAGGCTATTGCTGAGGACACAGACAAGTGCAAGAAGTCCAGCTACGACCTCCGCAGAGCCCTGAAACAGGCAAAAGGACAATATCGGAACAGGGAGGATTGCTATTATACCACCTCCGACGCTCGACGCAAATGGCGGAGGCTGCATACTGTACATTATGGTGATCTGCACAACGATCCCTTTACACCAGATGAACTTAATGCCTTTTATGACAAAAACAACACAGAGTCCTGCATGAGGGTCTCTGCTAATCTAGAGGACAGGGTGATCTCTCGCTCTTCGAGGCTGGTTTTTAAACGGGTCAACATTTGTAAGACCGCAGGGCCAGACTGTATTCCTGGGCGTGTCCCGAGGGCACGTGCAGACCAACTGGCAGGTGAACATCTTCAACCTCTCCCTGTCACAGTCTGTAATCTCTGCGTTTGAAACTGACCACCATCATTCCTGTTGCCAAAAACTAAGGTATCCTGACACAATGAGTACCTCCCTGTAGCACTCCTATCTGTAATCACGAAGTGCATTGGACGGCTGATCATGGGCACACATTCAACACCATCATCCCAGACACCATAGACCCACTCCAATTTGCATGCCGCCCCGACTGATCCACAGACGACGTTATCTTAATTGCACTCCACTAAGGCTGTGGCGGTGATAATATTACTGCAACACCTGCGGTCATGAGTAACGACCACAGTACAATTCAATTTGACCGTAATCTCCTTTTATGCAATCTGGACATGCTTTGGTAGTACCCAGTTTGCTAATGACAATCAGGTCCTAATGGCCTGGTACTCAGGGCTCTATTGTCCCTTCATCAGGTCCTAATGGCCTGGTACTCAGGGCTCTATTGTCCCTCCATCAGGTGCTAATGGCCTGGTACTCAGGACTCTATTGTCCCTCCATCAGGTGCTAATGACCTGACTCGCTCTATGTCCCTCCATCAGGTCCTAATGGCCTGGTACTCAGGCTCATTGTCCCCCATCAGGTCCTAATGACCTGGTACTCAGGGCTCTATTGTCCCTCCATCAGGTCCTAATGGCCTGGTACTCGAGCTCTATTGTCCCTCCATCAGGTCCTAATGGCCTGGTACTCAGGGCTCTATTTTCCCTCCGTCAGGTCCTAATGCCTGGTACTCAGGCTCTATTGTCCCTCCGTCAGGTCCTAATGGCCTGGTACTCAGGGCTCTATTGTCCTCCGTCAGGTGCTAATGGCCTGGTACTCAGGGCTCTATTGTCCCTCCATCAGTCCTAATGGCCTGGTACTCAGGGCTCTATTGCCCTCCGTCAGGTCCTAATGCCTGGTACTCAGGGCTCTATTGTCCTCCGTCAGTCCTAATGGCCTGGTACTCAGGGCTCTATTGTCCTCCGTCAGCTAATGGCCTGGTACTCAGGGCTCTATTGTCCCTCCATCAGGTCCTAATGGCCGAGTCGAACCAGGTTTGAGTCGAAACGTACAAGGCGTTAGGTAGAATCGAGGTCAGGGCAGGAAGAATGGTCAGGCTGGCGAGTTCGGGGTCAAGACAGGCAAGGGTCAAAACCAGGAGGAAAAACAGAGACTGGGAAAATAGGAGCTAGGAGATAAACGCTGGTTGACTTGGCAAACGAACGAACTGGCACAGTGAGACAGAAGACACAGGGATAAATACCTGGATGGGTGGAGACGAGCACGACAGGTGAAACAGATCAGGGTGGACAAAAGTATCATGCTTTTAAAAGTTCAAAAGCAGGTTGAAACTGAGAGTAAAACATGGTCATTGTGGATGTTGTTTTAAAGCCTAACACACAAAACAGTGTTTTTTAAGGTGATGATTCATTCAAACTCTCATACAAATATTATAGCTTATACATAGCAATACAGTACATAGCAATACAGAACATAACAATACAGTACATAACAATACAGTACATAGCAAACATAACAATACAGTACATAACAATACATAACAATACAGTAATAGCAATACATAACAATACAGACATAACAATACATACATAACATACAGTACATAACAAACATAACAATACATATAAACAATACAGTACATAACAATACAGTACATAACAATACAGTACATAACAATACAGTACAATACAGTACATAAAACCAATACAGTACATGACAATACATAACAATACATCATAGCAATAAATAAACAATACAGTACATAACAATACATAACAATACAGTACATAGCAATACATAACAATACAGTACAAACATACATACATAAACATACATACATAACAATACAGTACATACAATACATAACAATACAGTACATACAATACAGTACATAACAATACAGTACATAACAATACAGTACATAACAATACATAACAATACAGTACATAACAATACAGTACATAGCAATACAACAATACAGTACATAGCAATAAATAACAATACAGTACATAGCAATACATAACAATACCGTACATAACTACAGTACATAACAATACAGTACATAACAATACATAACAATACAGTACATAACAATACAGTACATAACAATACAGTACATAACAATACAGTACATAACAATACAGTACATAACAATACATAACAATACAGTAATAACAATACAGTACATAACAATACAGTACATTACACATACATAACAATACAGTACATAACAATACAGTACATAGCAATACATAACAATACAGTACATAAAACTACAGTACATAACAATACAGTACAAACAGTACATAGCAATACAATACATAACAATACAGTACATAACAATACAGTACATAACAATACAGTACATAGCAATACAGTACATAGCAATACAGAACAATACAGTACATAACAATACAGTACAATACAGTACATAATACAATACATAACAATACAAACAATCAGACAATACTAACATACATCAGCAATACATAACAATACAGTACATAACAGTACAAAGCAATACAGTACATAGCAATACAAACATAACAATACAGTACATAACAGTAAATACAAACAATACAGTACATAACAATACCGTACATAGCAATACATAACAATACAGTACTAACAATACAGTACATAACAGTGAATACATAACAATACAGTACATAGCAATACATAACAATACAGTACATAACAATACAGTACATAGCAATACAGTACATAGCAATACATAACAATACAGTACATAACAGTACAAAGCAATACAGTACATAGCAATACAATACATAACAATACAGTACATAACAGTACAATACATAACAATACAGTACATAGCAATACATAACAATACAGTACATAACAGTACAAAGCAATACAGTACATAGCAATACAATACATAACAATACAGTACATAACAGTACAATACATAACAATACAGTACATAGCAATACATAACAATACAGTACATAACAATACAGTACATAACAGTACAATACATAACAATACAGTACATAGCAATACATAACAATACAGTACATAACAATACAGTACATAACAGTACAAACATAACAATACAGTACATAGCAATACATAACAATACAGTACATAACAGTACATAGCAATACAATACATGCAATACAAACTAACAATACAGTACATAACAGTACAATACATAGCAATACAGTACATAGCAATACAGTACATAGCAATACATAACGATACAGTACATAGCCTACTGCATATTACGCATGGTAGAAAAACATAAACGAAAACTAATTGAAGATGTCTTTGGTACATAATTGGTCTAGCCTACACTAATATGAGCAATGGCCTTTGAGAGTGGATTGTATTATGCATAGTGGATGGACTGGTAACCTTATGTTACGCATTAAAATGTCTGTCCATGAGTCTGGTGTAGAACGTAGAGACAAGGTATAGACCTGGGCGATGCTGTTGTTGGTTCGTTGATTGTTTTTTAAGGTGATGATTCATTCAAAACTCTCATACCAATATTATAGCTTATACATAGCAATACAGTACATAGCAATACAGTACATAGCAATACATAGCAATACAGAACATAACAATAGAGTACATAACAATAGAGTACATAACAATACAGTACATAGCAATACATAACAATACAGTACATAGCAATACAGTACATAGCAATACAGTACATAGCAATACAGTACATAGCAATACATAGCAATACAGAACATAACAATAGAGTACATAACAATACAGTACATAACAAACAGTACATAGCAATACATAACAATACAGTAACATAGCAATACAGTACATAGCAATACAGTACATACAATACAGTACATAGCAATACATAACAATACAGTACATACAAACAGTACATAACAATACAGTACATAGCAATACATACTAGCAATACATAACAATACAGTACATAGCAATACAGTACATAGCAATACAGTACATAGCAATACAGTACATAGCAATACATAACAATACAGTACATAACAATACAGTACATAACAATACAGTACATTAGCAATACAGTACATAGCAATACATAACAATACAGTACATAACAATACAGTACATAGCAATACATAACATACATATGTATGTATGCTCCTCCTCTTCATCCGAAGAGGAGGAGCAGGGATTGAACCAAAATGCAGCGTCGTGATATGACATGATTTATTAAAGTAAAGACGAAAAAACACGAAAACACTTTAACAAACTACAAAACAACAAACGGAGTAGACGAACCTGAACATAAGAACTTACATGACACGAAGAACGCATGAAACAGGAACAGACTACATAAACCGAACGAACAAACAAAACCAAAACAGTCCCTTGTGGCGTAAACATACACAGACACTGACACAGGAGACAACCACCCACAACAAACCATGTGAAAACACCTACCTTAATATGATTCTCAATCAGAGGAGATGAAAACCACCTGCCTCTAATTGAGAACCATATCAGGTACCCATAAACCAACATAGAAACAGAAAACATAGACTGCCCACCCACACTCACGTCCTGACCAACTAACACATACAAAAACTAACAGAAAACAGGTCAGGAACGTGACACCTGTAAGCTTCACGGTTGTTTCTTTCGTTTGTTGTGTTGTTGGCGACATTTTAAATAAAAAGAGAAAATGTCCGCTGACCACGCTGCACTTTGGTCCACTTCTTTCAGCGGCCGTGACACCGGCAGGAAAAGTGCTCGGCTTCTATTGGCTATTCGAGTCCATACAGATTTATTTTTCCCCCTTCCACTGTTCCTGACAATGGGCCATTCTAAATATATATATATATTTTTTGCATATTAGTAAAGACTAGATTCAATTTAGAATAGTCTGATGGTTGAAAATATGATCACTTGATGAGAGAACAGCCTGAGACGAGCAGCAGAGCACAAGCATAGCGATAGTCACATCATACAGCCCCTTATATGTTCCGATATCTAGAACATTCTACAGTTTCTATCATTCACAACTAAAGTTGACAAATAACTCTAAATCTAGTGTGTGGGACCTGTTTCAAATGATCACTATTACGCTCAACACAGCCACTTCCTGTGCACACTCGCTCCGGAATGGGAAACATATGCTTTATATTTGATTCAGCTAAATTCAATGATATTCTTCTTACTATGAAATCATATAATTTAAAATATTGACATGGGACTTATGAGCGTATCTTGTCTGCTAAATGAACAAGCCTACAGTCTATATCATAGCCAGATAACATACAGTATCTAGTCAGCTAAATGAACAAGCCTACAGTCTATATCATAGCCAGATAACATACAGTATCTAGTCTGCTAAATGAACAAGCCTACAGTCTATATCATAGCCAGATAACATACAGTATCTATCTGTAAAATGAACAAGTCTACAGTCTATATCATAGCCAGATAACATAACAGTATCTAGTCTGAGAAATGAACAGTTACAGTCATATATTCATAGCCAGATAACATACAGTATCTAGTCTGATAAATGAACAAGTCTACAGTCTATATCATAGCCAGATAACAGACAGTATCTAGTCTGATAAATGAACAATTTACAGTCTATATCAGGATAGCCAGATAACATACAGTATCTATTCTGATAAATGAACAAATCTACAGTCTATATCATGGCATAGCCAGATAACATTACAGTACTGGTCTGATAAATGAACAAGTCTACAGCTATTATCTGATCAGCCAGATAAGCATACGTATCTAGTCTGTAAATGAACAAGCCTCTACAGTTCTATATCATGGAATAGCCAAGTAAAACATACAGTTATCTAGTTCTGATAAATGAAACCAAGCTCAGTCTATCATGATAGCCAGATAACATACAGTAATCTAGTCTGCATAAATGAAACAAGCTCTACAGTCTTATATCATGGAGCATAAGCCAGATAACATGACAGTATCTAGTCTGATAAATTGAACAAGCTACAGTCTATATCATGGAGAGCAGAAACCATTACAGTATCTAGTCTGATAAATGAACAAGCTCACAGTCTATATCTGGAATAGCCAGATAAACATACAGTAAAACCAACTCGTATCTGTTCTCTGAAACACATTTTCTTCATTTCCATAACGTCTCTTTAGGACCTGCCACTGAGTGCCGGGATACTGCCCAACGCCTGAAGTCTGAAGAGACGCTAGCTATAGCTGCTAGCTATTAGGCTAGCCAGTGTTCTTGACAATTTGAACACAGCCCGCGACACGGTCGCCGACCCTTGTGGGCCTTGGACCCGCGGACATGTCCCGGGCTATGGCTGTATTAAAACCCTGCTGTTTGTGGCTGGTTGCGTCGGTCCTTGAGCTGTGTGGCTGGAATTGCGGTTGGATAACCAGCGTTAGCCTATGTGTGCTACCCACAGTCACGCTGACGGAAGCTAAAGAGGTTTGAGTAATGGAGAGTACAGTGCGACATATAGGTGTGTGAACTTTTAAATCAACAAAAATATGTCTACAAGCAATTGTTAGAGCAACAGAAAATAGCTTCAAGCTTAGCCCAAAGTACTAATGGACGTCAACTACCAAAATAAACAGACGAAGCGACCAGAGATCGTCCTGAACAGCCGAAAATCATAGTTCCTCAGCATGTATGAGACTGTAGACAGGGCATGACTGGAAACAACACTGTGTTGTGACTGTTAGCCATGCTGGAAAACAACCACTGTGTTGAGGACTGTGTAGCATGCTTGAAACCAAACTGTGTTGAGACGTTAGCATGTGGAAAGCAACACTGTGTGAACTGTTAGCATGCTGAAACAACACTGTGTTGTGACTGTTAGGCATGCTGAAACAACACTGTTTGAGACTGTAGCATGCTGGAAACAACACGTGTTGAACGTTGCATGCTGCGAAACAACCACTGTGTTTGAGAACTGTTAGACCAGCATGCTGGAAACAACGACTGTGTTTGACTGTTAGCACGCTGCGAAACAACACTGGTTGAGACTGTTAGCATGCTAGAAACAACACTGTGTTGAGACTGGTTAGACCAGCATGCTGAAACAACACTGGTGTTGGACTGTTAGCATGCCTTGGAAACAACACTGTGTTGAACTGTTAGACCAGCATGCTGGAAACAACACTGTGTTGTGACTGTTAGCATGGCTGGAAAACAACAACTGTGTGAGACTGTTAGACCAGCATGCTGGAAACAACACTGTGTTGTGACTGTTAGCATGCTGGAAACAACACTGTGTTGTGACTGTAGCATGCTGGAAACAACACTGTGTTGTGAAATTTAGCAGCTGGAAAACAACACTGTGTTGAGCACTGTTAGACCAGCATGCTGCGAAACAACCACTGTGTTGAGACTGTTAGACCAGCACGCTGGAAACAACACTGTGTTGAGA
>NW_019943347.1:18489-19604 GCF_002910315.2 Salvelinus sp. IW2-2015
GCATGCTGGAAACAACACTGTGTTGAGACTGTTAGACCAGCATGCTGGAAACAACACTGTGTTGAGACTGTTACCAAGCTGTGAATGCTGTGAAGACAGACCCAGGAAGGGGGGATATGCTGTGTAGTCATAAGTCATAGTTGTTCATTTCAAATCAATTGAGCATTTCAAGCACAGAATAATTCCAACAAACATTGAACGTTTTCACAAAAAGCGCACAACCAAATATAGCATATTTCAAATGGAGTACTTCAAAAATACCAGAAAACACATTGTAGAAGTTGTAGATCCTTACATAAACAACTGGATACCGTCATGACTTCAGAACAGTAGATAAATGGGCAGTAAATTCACTAGCCAAACATTTCTCTTTTCAAACACATTACAGGCTTCGTAGACAGGCTCCTGAAACTCCTCTTCAATGAGGTCACCCTTGATCCTGCACCGTATGTGGGAAAGCTGTGCAAGATGTCCATCCCAGGACCCCTGTCTGCCCAGTGAGAGAGGCCTGATCTGTTCATCCCAGGACCCCTGTCTGCCCAGTGTGAGAGGCCTGATCTGTTCATCCCAGGACCCCTGTCTGCCCAGTGTGAGAGGCCTGATCTGTTCATCCCAGGACCCCTGTCTGCCCAGTGTGAGACCCCTGTCTGCCCAGTGAGAGAGGCCTGATCTGTTCATCCCAGGACCCCTGTCTGCCCAGTGTGAGAGGCCTGACAAAGAGAAGGCCACAGCTGGATTTCAGGCTTTACTCATTCTGCTGAGGAAGTGTATCTAGGGGTGTAGTTAGTTACAAAACAAATACAGTGGTATGCTGCTGCTGTCTGACTGATATCCAACAGATCAGCCGCTGTTGACCGTGAGAACATTCTGAAAATGGGTTAAGGCCTACTATTTAGGCTCGGAATGACATGTAGTCCATTGTTTACATTGTTACCTGGCAACGACCATAAAAGAACCTGTTCTTTCAGGCTTCCTGACATTTAGAGATGAGAAAACATTTCTTCATAACATTTCTTAAATTCTGAGCATTGGATGATGGTGCCTTTAACCTATAAGAGTCTAAACCGGGGGAGGGGAAGGGCACTAAACAGTCTAAACCGGGGGAGGGGAAGGGC
>NW_019943347.1:28380-32955 GCF_002910315.2 Salvelinus sp. IW2-2015
ACTGTTTAGTGCCCTTCCCCTCCCCGGTTTAGACTGTTAGTGCCCTTCCCTTCCCCGGTTTAGACTGTTAGTGCCCTTCCCCTCCCCCGTTTAGACTGGTTTAAGTGCCCTTCCCTCCCCCGGTTTAGACTGTTTAGTGCCCTTCCTCCAGTCTAAACCAGGGGAGGGGAAGGGCACTAACCAGTCTAAACCGGGGGAGGGGAAGGGCACTAAACAGTCTAAACCGGGGGAGGGGAAGGGCACTAACCAGTCTAAACCGGGGGAGCGGAAGGGATCTTGTGATGCCTGTTGGCGACATGTACGTGTTCGTGAGTGTCTCACCTTTACACAGAGGGATCATATTGGTGTGTAACCCAAGCTGTTGGGACGCTACAGACGAGCGGTTGGGACGCTACAGACGAGCGGTTGGGACGCTACAGACGAGCTGTTGGGACGCTACAGACGAGCTGTTGGGACGCTACAGACGAGCTGTTGGGACGCTACAGACGAGCTGTTGGCAGATCTGCTGTACCGACTTCAGACTCCCTGCGCGAGATGGCGTCAACGCTGTCTTTGAATCATTATTACAGACGACTGGGGGAACAAACAGACTAGAGGGACAATTCAGGAGGAATAACATTGTTATGGATAGCGTACCAGAATCTCCACATGAGACCTGGACGGAGAAAGAGAGGGAAAGAATCAGTGCAGAACCCTATAGAAGACGCGTAACCCCGGTGACAGACCCAGGCTGATAGTGGTCAACTTCCTAAGGTTCAAAGACAAGATGGCTGATCTGGAGAGATACAGGAAACTTGAGAGGAACCAACGTCTTGCTCAACGAGGACTTCTCTGAAGCGGATGGAACTTATCCCAGGTATGAAACCTGCCAGAGAGTACGGGGACATCGATTACATCCACTATGACAGGCTCATTGCCCTCCCTCGCTCCCTCCCTCCCTCCCTCCCTCCCACCCAGATGACTGTGAGGAGTGAGAGACAAGGTCCCTGGTCAGTAGCTCCAGCCCAACATCACACACACAAACATACCAACTGACACTCACATGTGTCTTATTGCCTGACTCTATCAGCCAAACTATACTGTTACGTTCCACAGTTTCTGTGTTGTTGTGGGTTTGTATGTCTATGTGTTTCAGGAAATGGCTTCCCCCCCCCAAGCAGCTGATTGGTCGGCCCCATTGCAGATTGGAGCTGACCCCGCCCTCTCGTCAGGGGATACAGCTGTCTGCAATTACAGACTCCTTCTCCAGCTGTATATAAGCCAGTGTTCCTTTGCTCAGAGGGAGAGCTTATTAGTATGTCCTGTGTTGCTCAGAGGGAGAGAGTTTTTTAGTATGTCCTGTGTTGCTCAGAGGGAGCTTATNAATCCTTCGGAAACCTCACATAGCTTGGTGTTTGCTCTGACATGCACTGTCAACTTGTGGGACCAATTATATACACATGCAAACAGGGATGTGGTGCTCTTTCCAAACTCTCATACTTGTCCACAACAACTGAATTTACCAAGGTCGACGGTGGACATTCCAATCAAAGTTGTAGAGAAACAAAGAGGATTGACCTGAAGCTCAAGTTTTGAGTCTAACTAGGCAAAGGGGCTGAATAGCTTATGTCAATAAGGTTATTTTCCTGTTTTATTTTTATTTTCTAGTACCATTGTGCCCAAAAACTTCTAAACAACGCTGTTTCTCCCCTTTGTTCAATTTGTAATGGGGTATTAGTAGAAGGAATTGTCTGTAGAGCTCAGAGACAGGATTGTGTCGAGGCACAGATCTGTGGAAGGGTACCAAAACATTTCTGCAGCATTGTAGGTCCCCAAGAACACAGTGGCCACCAAGACTTTTCCTAGAGCTGGCTGTTCGGCCAAACTGAGCAATCGAGGGAGAAGGGCCTTGGTCAGGGAGGTGACCAAGAACCCGATGGTCACTCTGACAGAGCTCCAGAGTTCCTCTGTGGAGATGGGAGAATCTTCCAGAAGGACAACCATCTCTGCAGCACTCCACCAATCAGGCCTTTATGGTAGTGTTACGTTCCCCAGTTTCTGTGTTGTGGGTTTGTGTATATATGTATGTGTGTATTTCAGGAAATGGCTTCCTGGATTTCCCCCAAGCAGCTGATTGGTCGGACCCATTGCAGATTGGAGCTCTGATCCCGCCCTCTCGTTAGGGGATACAGCTGTCGGCAATTACAAACTCCTTCTGCAGCTGGATAAAAGCCAGTGTTCCTTTGTTAGGAAACAGAGCTTCTTGGATGTCCTGTGTTGGTTGTTGCTCAGAGACAGTTTTGTTGAATGTATTTTGTAGCCGCTACTTCTGAAGTATGTGTGCGCCAATAGGACTTAGAGTTTTTGATTATTGAAATTGTTCACTTTAAGTTTTCGTATTATTCTGTTTCATTTGTTCCCAGGGGGGAAGGGGAAGGCACCCTGGAAGTACTTAGGCAAGAGGCCTGCGGGCATACATGTACCCGTAGTATGTACTATGTCTATGAACACTAGGTAAGACCTGGGCGGACCATCCCCTGTATTTTGGTTAGCGCGCCAGGTGGTGCTAAGTTAGGTAAGTAGTGGGAAGGTAGGTAAGACCTGGGCGGACCATCCCCAGTATTTTGGTTAGCGCGCCAGGTGGTGCTAAGTTAGGTAAGTAGTGGGAAGGACAGGGAGTTCTTTAACTTTAACTTTCTTTGCTTTGGTTCCGTCCAGCCCCTTTTCCCCACATTACCGTGTGAAGGAATAAAATCCCAGTAAACGGTAATATTCTCTGCATCTGTCATCCTTACCCGCCTTACCCAATCACATACCTCTTTACCTGCCTTACCCAGTCCCATACCTCTTTACCTCCACCCACAGTCACATACCTCTTTACCTCCACCTACAGTCACATACCTCTTTACCTCCACCTACAGTCCTTACCTCCACCTACAGCTCTCCACATACCTCTTTACCTCCACCTACAGTCACATACCTCTATACCTCCACCTTACAGCCACATACCTCTTTACCTCCACCTTCCTAGTCCACAGACCTCTTTACCTCCACCTACAGTCACATAACCTCTTTACCTCCACCTACAGTCACATACCTCTTTACCTCCACCTACAGTCACATACCTCTTTACCTCCACCTACAGTCACATACCTCTTTACCTCCACCTACAGTCACATACCTCTTATACCTCCACCTACATCCACATACCTCTTTACCTCCACCTACAGTCACATACCTCTTTACCTCCACCTACAGTCCATACCTCTTTACCTCCACCTACAGTCACATACCTCTTACCTCCACCTACAGTCACATACCTCTTTACCTCCCTACGTCACATACCCTCTATCCCACTCATCACATAACCTCTTTACCTCCACCTACAGGTCACATACCTCTTTACCTCCACCTACAGTCCCATACCTCTTTACTCCACCTACAGTCCACATACCTTCTTTACTCCACCTACAGTCACATACCTCTTTACCTCTTTACCTCCACCTACAGTCCATACCTCTTTACCTCCACCTACAGTCACATACCTCTTTACCTCCACCTACAGTCACATACCTCTTACTCTCACCTACAGTCACATACCTCTTTACCTCCACCTACAGCCACATACCTCTTACCTCCACCTACAGTCACATACCCTCTTTACCGCTTTACCTCCACCCTACAGTCCCACACCTCTTTACCTCCACCTACAGTCACATACCTCTTTACCTCCACCTACAGTCCACAACCTCTTTACCTCCACCTACAGTCCCATACCTCTTTACCCCACTACAGGTACCACTACTCTTTACCTCCACCTACAGTCCCATACCTCTTTACCTCCACCTACAGTCACATACAAACTCTTTACCTCCACCTACAGTCACATACCTCTTTACCTCCACCTACAGTCACATACCTCTTTACCTCCACCTACAGTCACATTAACCTCTTACCTCCACCTACAGTCCACATACCTCTTTACCTCCACTTACAGTCACATACCTCTTTACCTCTTTACCTCCACCTACAGTCACATACCTCTTTACCTCCACCTACAGTCACATACCTCTTTACCTCACCTACAGTCACATACCTCTTTACCTCCACCTACAGTCACATACCTCTTTACCTCCACCTACAGTCCCATACCTCTTTACCTCCACCTACAGTCCACATACCTCTTTACCTCCACCTACAGTCCCATCACCTCTTTACCTCCACCTACAGTCCCAACCTCTTTACCTCCACCTACATCACATACCTCTTTACCTCCACCTACAGTCCCACACCTCTTTACCTCCACCTACAGTTCCATACTCTTTACCTCCACCTACAGTCCCATACCTCTTTACCTCCACCTACAGTCACATAAACTCTTTACCTCCACCTACAGTCCCATACCTCTTTACCTCCACCTACAGTTCCATACCTCTTTACCTCCACCTACGTCCCATACCTCTTTACCTCCACTACAGTCACAACCTCTTTACCTCCACCTACAGTCACATACCTCTTTACCTCCACCTACAGTCACATAACTCTTTACCTCCACCTACAGTCACATACCTCTTTACCTCCACCTACAGTCCCATA
>NW_019943347.1:32980-39336 GCF_002910315.2 Salvelinus sp. IW2-2015
TCATATACCGCTTACCTCCACCTACAGTCACATACTCTTTAACCTCCACTCAGTCCCATACCTCTTTAACTCCACCTACACGTCAACATTACCTCTTTACCTCACCTACAGTCCATACCTCTTTCCTCCACCTACAGTTCACATACCTCTTTACCTCCACCTACAGTCCCAACCTTCTTACCTCACCTACAGTCCATACCTTATTTAACCTCCACCTCACAGTCACATACCTCTTTCACTCCACCTGCGACATCACATACCTCTTACCTCCACCTACAGTCACATTACCTCTTTACCTCCACCTACAGTCACATTACCTCTTTACCTCCACCTACCAAGTCCCATACCATCTTTCCTCCACTACAGTCACATACCTCTTTACCTCCACCACACACATACCTCCTTTACTCCACCTACAGTCACATACCTCTTACCTCCACCTACAGTCCCATACCTCTTAACCTCCACCTACAGTCCCTACCTCATTTACCCCACCTACAGTCCCATACCTCTTTACCTCCACCTACAGTCACATACCTCTTTACCTCCACCTACAGTCACATACACTCTTTACCTCCACCTACAGTCCCATACCTCTTTACCTCCACCTACAGTCCATAACCTTCTGTTACCTCCACCTACAGTCCACATACCTCTTTACCTCCACCTTACAGTCCATAACCTCTTTACCTCCACCTACCAATTCCATACCTCTTTACCTCCACCTTCCAGTCCATACCCTCTTTACCTCCACCTACAGTCCCATACCTCTTTACCTCCAACTACAGTCCACATACCTCTTTACCTCCACCTACCATGTCCCATACCTCTTTACCGTTCCCACCTATACAGTCCCATACCTCTTTACCTCCACCTACAGTCCCATACCTTCTTTACCTCCACCTACAGTCCATACCTCTTTACCTCCACCTTACAGTCACATAGCCTCTTTACCTCCACCTACAGTCACAACCTCTATACCTCCACCTACAGTTCACATACCTCTTTACCTCCACTAACCAGTCACATACCTCTTTACGTCCCATACCTCTTTACCAGTCACTTACCTCTTTACCTCCACCTACAGTCACATACCTCTTTACCTCCACCTACAGTCACATATCCTCTTTACAGTCACTACCTCTTTACCTCCAATACAGTTCCCATACCTCTTTACCTCCACCTCAGAGTCACTACCACATAGCCTACCAATACCTGATGGGGGGTCATATTTGGCAAAGAAAACACATTGTTTTTCTGTAGTACAAGTAATTTTTTCAGTTTTACCAAATTCACCAATTTGAGGGATCAATTAGATTTTGTAGTCAAGCTTTGTCGAAATGATCAATACTTCTGCTTCTCTCTTTCCTGCTCTCTTGTCACTCTCTAAACTCTCTCTCTCTTTTCCTCTCTCTGTTCTCTCTGGTCTCTCTGCTCCTGTCACTCTTAACTCTCTCCTCTCTCTTTCTCTCTCGTCCTCTGTCTCTCTGTCTCTCTGGCTCCTCTCTCTCTCTCCGTCACTCTCTAACTCTCTCTCTCTGTCCTCTCTGTCACTCTTTAACTCTCTCTCTCTGTCACTCGCTAAACCCTCTCTCGCTCGTCTCCACTCTCAACCTCTCTCTGTCACTCTCCCCCCACTTTCTCTCTCTTACCTAACTCTCTCTGTCGAGAGGTACATGTCCTTTACCCACCCTGTCAGTTTAGCCTACTTCCAGACATATAACGGCTGCCGCCATCCTGGTACTGCTCAGAGATCATTCAATAATTTCAGAAAAGAGGAGGGTTTATGGCTAATGTTCTAATCACATAATGCATATGTATTTATATAATCCACTGCAGAAACAAATGGATGGACGTGTGAATATGTCTGCCACCCCAAATGCTAGTAGATGTCAGGGGAGGCGAAGTAAGTTTGCGGAAGGATGGTTATTACTGAGAGAAAATAGCTGATAAAGGAATATTCTGAGGTCCTGCTGTTTTTGAATAAAGGAGTTTAAATCAATTTAATCTTAGACGCTTCTTTTGAAAACCAGTCACTCTGTCTTAATAATGTTTCATATTATGTTTTTAGAAATGACATATTGGAGGCAGAAGGAGCTATAAGGGAGAGGTGAGACAAAAATATTCCTCCATGTTTACAATGTAAAAACAACAAATAAACCGCGATGCAGAGAAGGGCGATGATACCCGCCTAATTCCAAAATCCCAAAAAATAGCCTTAAAATTCGTACAACCACTAAAAGGAAGCGATTCCCAGACCTTCCATAACAAAGCCATCACCTACGAGAGATGAACCTGGAGAAGATCCCCATAAGCAAGCTCGGTCCTGGGCCTCTGTTCACAACACAACAGAACCCCCACAGAGCACCAGGACAACAGCACAATTAGACCCAACCAAATCATGAGAAAACAAAAAAGATAATTACTGACACAATTGGAAGAGATTAACAAAAACTGAGTAACTGAATGCTATTTTGGCCCTAACAGAGAGTTATACAAGTGGCAGAATACCGTGACCACTGTGAGACCCAAACTTAAGAAAACCTTTGACTATGTACAGGACTCAGTGAGCATAGCGCTTGCTATGTGAGAAAAGGCTGCCGAGGCAGAACCTGGCTCTCAAGAGGAGACAGGCTATGTGCACACTGCCCACAAAAATAAGGTGGAAACTGAGCTGCACTTCCTAACCCTTCCGGCCCGCCCAATGATGACCCAGTATTAGAGACACATATTTCCCTCAGATTACACAGATTCACAAATAATCGAAAACAAACCCATTTTGATAAACTGCCCATATCTACTGGGGGAAATACCACAGTGTGACATCACAGCAGCAAGATTTGTGACCTGTTGCCACAAGAAAAAGGGCAACCAGGAAGACACAAACACCATTGTAAATACAAACCCATATTTTATGCTTATTTATTTCCTGACACTAACGATTTTGGCACAAATATGGACATTTAAAGGTCTAATCTGGAACTGGAGCATACCTCTTTACCTCCACCTACAGTCACATACCTCGTTACCTCCACCTACAGTCACATAACTCTTTACCTCCACCTACAGTCACATAACTCTTTACCTCCACCTACAGTCACATACCTCTTTACCTCCACCTACAGTCACATACCTCTTTCAATCCGCGGTGAGTTGAGTGTAGCCTTCCCTCCAAGAGGCGTACGTAACAGTAGAGTGGCCAGACGGAAGCCACTCCTCAGTAAAAGGCACATGACAGCCCGCTTGGAGTTTTGCCAAAATGGCACCTAAAGGACTCTCAGATCATGAGAAACAAGATTCTCTGGTCTGATGAAACCAAGCGTCACGTCTGGAGGAAACCTGGCACCATCCCTACGGTGAAGCATAGTGGTTGCAGCATTATGCTATGGGGATGTTTTTCTATCGGCAGGCACTGGGAGACTAGTCAGGATCGAGGGAAAGATGAACGGTGCAAAGTACAGAGAGATCATTGATGAAAACCTGCTCTGGACCTCAGACTGTGGCGAAGGTTCACCTTCCAACATGACAACAACCCTAAGCACACAGCCAAGACAACGCAGGAGTGGCTTCGGGACAAGTCTGAATGTCCTTGAGTTGCCCCGACTTGAACCCGATCGAACATCGAGAGAGAGACTGGAAAATTGCTGTGCAGCGACGATCCCCATCCAACCTGACAGAGCTTGAGAGGATCTGCAGAGAAGAATGGGAGAAACTCCCCAAATACAGGTGTGCCAAGCATGTAGCGTCATACCCAAGAAGACTCGAGGCTATAATCACTGCTAAAGGTGCTTCAACAAAGTACTGAGTAAAGGGTCTGAATACTTATGTAAATGTAATATTTCAGTTTTTGCTTTGTCATTACGGGGTATTGTGATGTCATTACGGGGTATTGTGATGTCATTACGGGGTATTGTGATGTCATTACGGGGTATTGTGATGTCATTACGGGGTATTGTGTGTAGATTGATGAGGGGAAAAACGATTTAATACATTTTAGAATAAGGCTGTAACGTAACAAAATGTGGGGAAAAAATCTAGGGGTCTGAATACTTTTCGAATGCTCTGTATTACAGCCTTATACAGTAGATCTATCATCTATATGTAGTGGTTAGTGGGTACTCAGAGGTTGGCTTATAGACCTATACTAGATCAGTCTAGTGGCTAACCATTAGCTGCTACTCAGAGGTTGGCTTATAGAACTATACTAGATCAGTCTAGTGGCTAACCATTAGCTGCTACTCAGAGTTTGCTTATGAACTATACTAGATCAGTCTAGTGGCTAACCATTAGCTGCTACTCAGAGGTTGGGCTTATAGAACTATACTAGTATCAGTCTAGTGGCTAACCATCTAAGCTGCTACTCAGAGGTTGCTTGACAGTCTGTTTGGTGGTATTTGAGTGTCTTGGTCCTGGACATGCCAAGCTTTATATTGAGACCATTTTTTTTTTCCAGACAAGCAGGCAGACAGGCAGGCAGGCAGGCAGGCAGACAGACAGACAGCCAGACAGGAAGACAGGACAGACAGCCAGACAGGCAGCTGACTGAGTCCCAGAGCAGATCAGGCTGTCAGAAGTATCTCTCCGCTGGGCTGAGGTTACATAGTCCTGCAGTTATCTATAGTAACACAGTAACAGATCGCATTGGAGCTCACAGCTACCTGCCGCTTTTAACACAAAATCCGGGAGGGGCCAAGCTGGGTATAAAGACTGTACCATCTGCATGTAAATGGATGAGAGAGCTTCAACTGCTTGAGCTATGTTGTTGATGTAAATGCCTTAGGATTGAGCCTTGGGGTACTCCCTTGGTGACAGGCAGTGGCTGAGACAGCAGATGTTCTATCTTTATAACACTGCACTCTCTGAGAGAGGTANAAAGAGAGAGGATATAATGTGTTGGGAGTATAAGGAGGTAGTTAGGAAACCAGGCCAAAATGCCCCTCAGTGACACCAATACTCCTTTAGCCGTCCCACAAGAATGGAATGATCTACCGTATCAAAAGCTTTGTCCAAGTCAATAAAATAGCAGCACAACATTGCTTAGAATCAAGGGCAATGGTGAGTCATAGAGGACTTTAAGGTTTGCAGTGACAGTCCATAACCTGAGCAGAAACCAGATTGCATACCAAGAAATACTACAGACATCAGAAAGCGCAGTCAGTTGAATATTGATGTCACGTTCCTGACCTTATTTTCCTTTGTTTAGCTGTGTTTAGTTGGTCAGGACGTGAGCTGGGTGGGCAGTCTATGTTGTTTGTTTCTATGTTTAGTTTCATTGTCTATTAGCCTGATTTGGTTCTCAATCAGGGACAGGTGTTTTACGTTTCCTCTGATTGAGAACCATATTAAGGTAGGCTGTTCACACCGTTTGTTTGTGGGTGATTGTGTTCCTGTGTCTGTGTCTGTCGCACCACACGGGACTGTTTCGTTTTCGTTCGTTTGATTAGTCTGTTCCTGTTCGTGCGTTCTTCGTGTTATATTGTAAGTTCTCATGTTCAGGTCTGTCTACGTCGTTTTGTTGTTTTGTAGTTATTCAAGTGTATTTCGTGTCAGTGTTCGTCTTGTTTAATAAATTCATTATGTCTTCATACAACGCTGCGTTTTGGTCCGATCCCTACTCCTCCTCTTCAGACGAAGAGGAGGAAAGCAAACGTTACAATTGACAAGTTTTTCCAACACGTTTGAGAAACAGGGCAAAATAGAAATAAGTCTATAACAGTTAGGATCAGCTTGATCTCCCCCTTTAAATAAATACGAACCGAGGCTGCCTTCCAAGCATTGGGAACCTCCCCAGAGGGGAGAGACAGGTTAAAAGGTTGGAGATAGGCTTGGTGATGATAGGGGCAGCAACCTTAAAGAAGATAGGGTCTAAACCATCTGAACCAGATGTTTTTTTGGGGTCAAAATTAAGGAGCTCCTTTAGCACCTCGGACTCAGTGACCGCCTGCAGGGAGAAACTATGTAGCAGGGCAGGGGGAAAAGAGGGAGGAGCATCGGGACTAGTCGCATTAGAAGGGGTGGGAGATGAGGAAATGGTGGACGGGTAAGGAGGCAGGGCTGAGTCAAATAGGAATCCTGACTTAATGAAGTGGTGATTAAAGAGCTCAGCCATGTGCTTCTTGTCAGTAACAACCACATCATCAACATTAAGGGACACGGGCAGCTGGGAGGAGGAGGGTTTATTCTCCAGGTCTTTAACTTGGTTTCTCAAATGATTGCCTCGCCTGGTTCACCAACTACTTCTCTGATAGAGTTCAGTGTGCCAAATTGGAGGGCCTGTTTTCCGGGCCTCTGGCAGTCTCTATGGGGGTGCCACAGGGTTAAATTCTTGGGCCGACTCTCTTCTCTGTATACATCAA
>NW_019943347.1:45071-77870 GCF_002910315.2 Salvelinus sp. IW2-2015
AGCACCCACCTGTAGCACGAGCTCCAGCAGGTATATCTCTCTGGTCACCCCCAAAGCCAATTCCTCCTTTGGTCGCCTCTCCTTCCAGTTCTCTGCTGCCAATGACTGGAACGAACTATAAAAATCTCTGAAACTGGAAACACTTATCTCCCTCACTAGCTTTAAGCACCAGCTGTCAGAGCAGCTCACAGATTACTGCACCTGTACATAGCCCATCTATAATTTAGCCCAAACAACTACCTCTTCCCCTACTGTATTTATTTATTTATTTTGCTCCTTTGCACCCCATTATTTCTACTTTACATATTCATCCACTGCAAATCAACCATTCCAGTGTTTTACTTGCTATATAGATTTATTTTTCTACTGTATTATTGACTGTATGTTTGTTTTACTCCATGTGTAACTCTGTGTTGTTGTATGTGTCGAACTGCTTTGCTTTATCTTGGCCAGGTCGCAATTGTAATTGAGAACTTGTTCTCAACATGCCTACCTGGTTGAATAAAGGTGAAATAAAATTGTAAAAATGTTTTCCAGAACATCTTGGGGTTAGACCCACAGAGAGAGAACTGCTCCTAAAGTAACTAATGTTGGCCTTCCGGATAGCCTGAGTGCATTTATTTCTCATTTGCCTGAACGAGAGCCAGTCAGCCTGAGTATGCGTGTGCAGAGCCTATCGCCAAATGGAATTCTTGAGGTGGAGTAACTCTGCCAGATMRCGGTCGAACCAGGGGCTGAACCTGTTTTTAATTCTCATTTTCTTTATGGGGGCGTGTTTGTTAACAATACCACTGAAAATATAAAAAACAAGGTCCAAGCGTCTTCGACAGATTCTATACCATTTTACAGAGGCCAGTTCATGAAGGAAGGCTTGCTCATTAAAGTGTTTTATCAAGCGTCTATGACAAAATCAGGATAGGTCAGACTTTGTGGAGACAACCGAGCACTGAAGGTGATCCTTGGTAAAGATTGCCACTCCACCACCTTTGGAAGATCTGTCTTGCCAAAAAAGGTTGTAACCTGAAAGGTTAACATCAATGTTCAAAACTCGCTTTATGAACCACGTCTCAGTAATGACCAACACATCTGGATTGGAGCTGTGAACCCACACTTTCAATTTGTATTTATTTTATTTATTTATCCGTTATTTTACCAGGTAAGTTGACTGAGAACACGTTCTCATTTGCAGCAACGACCTGGGGAATAGTTACAGGGGAGAGGAGGGGGATGAATGAGCCAATTGTAAACTGGGGATTATTAGGTGACCGTGATGGTTGAGGGCCAGATTGGGAATTTAGCCAGGACACCGGGGTTAACACCCCTACTCTTACAATAAGTGCCATGGGATCTTTAATGACCTCAGAGAGTCAGGACACCCGTTTAACGTCCCATCCGAAAGACGGCACCCTACACAGAGCAGTGTCCCCAATCACTGCCCTGGGGCATTGGGATCTTTGTTTAGACCAGAGGAAAGAGTGCCTCCTACTGGCCCTCCAACACCACTTCCAGCAGCACCTGGTCTCCCATCCAGGGACTGACCAGGACCAACCCTGCTTAGCTTCAGAAGCAAGCCAGCAGTGGTATGCAGGGTGGTATGATCCCTTTTAGGTAGYAGGCTTCTAGTGTTAACGTGCAGAAAACCCAGGCTTTTACGAGAGCAGAAATCAGTGAAACAGATATCAGAGCACAAGTCAGAATTGGGGCTAGCAACAGTAGATGGGCCAGGGTGTACACGCACATTTCCAGATATAATCAGCAGTAATACAATCAGGGCACGGCAGAGGACAGGGAGAGCTCTGCAGTGCTGATTTATGACATCAATGTGCATCAGATGGCAACAAGATCACATTGTACAGCAATTTCATCAGGTTACATGAATACAAAGCCGGCGAGAGGTGGTTAGAATAGGATGGGAGGCCAAGAGTCTGTGTAACCAATAGAGAGTCAGAGTCCCGAGTGTGGGAACAAACATAGTCTGTCCCACGGTTGGGTAAACAAGCAAGTTCATAGTTGATAAAGCATGCAGGAGTCATGAGGCAAATAGCATAAAGCACAAGAAAAAAATATAACGACTTCGGGCTTCCATTGTAAGTTCAAAGAGTCAGTCGTCCCAACAACATAAGTTGAGATAGGAACTCTCTATCAGCCCAGTAGGCTATAAAAGTCTGAGATAAAATAAATAAATTGTGGGCCTATACTAGCTAATTAAAGCCTTTCTGAGTAAGCTCACATAATAAGCTTTACAAGTTAATTAGCCTACCTATAATTCAGATCAGTCCAAAGTCTACAGTGCGTGTGTAAGTGCGTGTGTGCTGGAGGGGATCGAAAGCTCGGGAGAGAGAGTGGAGTGTGGCAGGGGTACCTGTACCAGACAGTTTGCTGAGACGCTAGCGATCTCCCTCAGCCATCACACATATTGACATTTCAAAATGCTTAATACACACATTCACCACCCTCTCTCTCCCTCTCTTCCCCTTCTCTCTCTCTCTCTCTCAATTTCAATTCAATTTAAGCTTTATTGGCATGGGAAACATATGTTAACATTGCCAAAGCAAGTGAAGTAGATAAACAAAAGTGAAATAAACAATAAAATATTAACAAACATTACCCTCACAAACGTTCCAAAAGAATAAAGGCATTTCAAATGTCATATTATGTCTAAACAGTGTTGTAATGATATGCAAATAGTTAAAGTACACAATGGAAAATAAATAAACATAAATATGGGTTGTACTTACAATGGTGTTTGTTCTTCACTAGTTGCCCCTTTTCTTGTGGCAACAGGTCACAAATCTTGCTGCTGTGATGTCACACTGTGGTATTTCACCCAGTAGATTTGGGAGTTTATCAAAATTGGATTTGTTTTAGAATTCTTTGTGGATCTGTGTAATCTGAGGGGAATATGTGTCTCTAATATGGTCATACATTTGGCAGGAGGTTAGAAAGAGCAGCTCAGTTTCCACCTCATTTTGTGGGCAGGGTGCACATAGCCTGTCTTCTCTTGAGAGCCAGGTCTGTCTACGGCGGCCTTTCTCAATAGCAAGGCTATGCTCACTGAGTCTGTACATAGTCAAAGCTTTCCTTAAGTTTGGGTCAGTCACAGTGGTCAGGTATTCTGCCACTGTGTACTCTCTGTTTAGGGACAAATAGCATTCTAGTTTGCTCGTTTTTTTGTTAATTCTTTACAATGTGTCAAGTAATTGTCTTTATGTTTTCTCCTGATTTGGTTGGGTCTAATCGTGTTGTCCAATTTGGTGTTTGTCCCATTTTGTGAATTCTTGGWTGGTGAGCGGACCCCAGACCTCACAACCATAAAGGGCAATGGGTTCTGTAACTAAGTATTTTTAGCCAAATCCTAATTGGTATGCCGAATTTTATGTTCCTTTTGATGGTGTAGAAGGCCCTTCTTGCCTTGTCTCTCAGCTCGTTCACAGCTTTGTGGAAGTTACCTGTGCTGATGTTTAGGCCGAGGTATGTATTGTTTTTTCTCTTTCTCGTCCCTCTTCCCTCTCCCCCTCTCTCTATATCTCCTTCTCTTTTTCCCTCTCTCTCATTTGCTCTCCTCTCTGTCTCTGTCTTCCCCTCTATCTCTGTCTCCCTCTCTCTACTTCTCTCCTCTCTCTCTCTCTCTCAGGGCTAGATTGATAGGGGCTTTGGTTAGGTACGGGGCTGTGGGATCGTGTGTCTGTCCACCAGCAGCTGCTCTCCCCTGTCATGACCGAGGCTGACAGGCCTGGACAGCAGTACTAGTGCTACATTAGCGTGTTAGCGTAGCCAGACCAAGGCTACGTCCCACGTGACACCCTATTCCTTTTACAGTGCACTACTTTTGACCAGGGTCCATAGGGCTTAGTGCCCTATGTAGGGAATAGGGTGTCATTTGGAATGGACACCAAGCCCTCTCGGAGTATAGCAGCAGCCTAAGGCGCCCCCTGGATAGACGGCAGGATTATCAATCCTACTACTGCACTGCAGCACAGTTTAATTAAATTGTGACATATAGGGGGTACTGAAATGAAACAAACTTGGATAAACCATATTGATGGTCTAATGAAGGACATTTCTTCTAATCATATGGAGACAACTGTTACAGGGAATAACTAGTATACCGTTTCCTGCGGTGTAATACAGTGTTGAAATATTACTTTTGTCCACAAAGAGGCAGTGTTGTCCCATTCTTCATTGCAAAACCATGCAACAGATACTGACTGTATTTTGAAATGAAGTTGAAAAGTGAGACCCTACTTTGTATTGTAATGAAACAGGCAGGGAGCAGGTCTCGAACCCTCGACCTTCTAGCCCGAAGTCCAGCGCGCGATCGACAGTGCCCCAAAAGCATGCTCGAGCGGCAAAGTCGATATCCACGCTTATAAACCCAGGGTCGTTACAGTATGTACATCTCTATTAAAGATATTTCATAAATTCACCACCAGATTAGGTTTATATCAGCCCTCGACAAAAGTCAGACAGGAACTAATGTAAGCGGAACGTCATTACGTACTGTGTGGTATCCTGCGGAAGGGATTACAAACGGCGCACTGCTGTTTGCCAGAACTGTTTCCTGTGTCAACATATCTTGCTAGCCGGAGCGAAAAGTACCCACATTCAACTATTGTATGGTAATGACAATAAGTATCATTTTATGACACTCTCTCAGTAATATTGTGTATGTCACTATATTGTAAGGTGTATTGGTAATCTGATTATGTAGTGGACTGGATTTTTTTTTTGGTACGTTGATTGTTCGTCAAACTGTAAGGCAACGACTGGTTAGCTAGCTAGCTAACAAGCTATTTTAGTGGACAGCTAGCTAGCTAATAGCTTCCGATAGCTTGGTGCTCAGCTGTTATTTGTACGGTTAGAGACTTGATGATGGGCGCGTTTCTGATTTCAGGGTTTCAAGTACATGTTAAAGATGTATTATAATGTCTAACGCTGTTCCCAATAACTAGTTAGCTAGCTAGTCACCTGACATTAGACATTTAGAATTGTGGCCGAAGTGATTTGAATAAATGTCGCTTTGTTTCAGGGACAAGAGTTTCGGATTTCAAGACAAAATGGGTGAGTGAATGTTAAGCTGACTTTAAAAATGTCACCAACATAATGGCAAAATTACCAATGAATTGAAACGCAGTTTAACAGTCTCACTTTTTCCTCTTCCCATCATCAGATGGTGAAGAGAAGGCCTATGGTGGCTGTGAAGGCCCAGATGCCATGTATGTGAAGCTGATCTCCTCTGATGGCCATGAGTTTATAGTGAAGAGGGAACACGCCTTGACTTCAGGGACCATCAAAGCCATGTTGAGTGGACCAGGTAAGTAGTGTTTGATATAGCAAAGAATCTACTGGTGTCCAGACGTAGAGCTGCTCCCTGGAGGCAGTGGTTCAATCCCCTGGTCTTCCACTCAATTTCTCTCCTGTAACCCTTTCATCCATCTCATATTCTGTTTGGTTGAGAGGGCCAGGAAAGCAGACATTCAAACTGTTGAGGCAGGGCGGGACAACATGTTTGATTTACATAAATAATACAAAAGGGTAATGCGATTGAAAAAGCCCATGATTGAATCAGCTTGCTAGTCCAATGAATCACATACTGTATATCCGTTGAACTAGCTGTATATCCGTTGAACCAGCTGTATATCCGTTGAACCAGCTGTATATCCGTTGAACTAGCTGTACACACATGTTCACTCATGCTCATAATAGGATCCTTTTCCCAACTTGCTCTCAATGCTTGTAGGCAGGAAGTGCCAGCGGTTAATCATTTTGAATAAACAGAAATGTTACTTCTGAACCACATCTCAGATCTATAAATCCTCATTCTGTGTATCAAACTAACAACGTTTCTTTCTTTTCTTCCCCCAGGTCAGTTTGCAGAGAATGAAACCAACGAAGTGAACTTCAGAGAGATCCCTTCCCATGTCCTGTCCAAGGTGTGCATGTACTTCACCTACAAGGTCCGCTACACCAACAGTTCCACAGAAATACCAGAGTTCCCCATCGCCCCTGAGATTGCCCTGGAACTACTCATGGCTGCAAACTTCTTGGATTGTTAACTCAAAGAAATGTAGCTACTGAAACTCTTTTTTAAAAATATTTGTTTTGACTATTTAACTTGTTTGCCATGTTGCTTCAGATATAAAACAAAACCGTGAATGATGAGTACTTTGTCAGTATGCTTTTAAGCTTTTGTTTATTTATATATATTTTTTTGCTACAGGCTTTATGTCCACCTTTTTTATTGGTTAGTAACGACTTTCATTTGAATATAATAAACACATATGGCTGCACCAGTTGCTCCAGAATGTGGCTAGCCCCTGGTAAACAATCGTTCCTTACCTCCCCACCACAATAAAGGATGTTTGAGTGTTTTGGTGCTTAATGGGTCCCTTGTGTGATAAGCATTTACAGGTTTATATTCAATTAGAACAGAATAGCTGTTGGAAGAGTTCATCACATCCATTTATCTTGCCTAATATAACGGTGTTGAATGACAGTTTTGGTCCATTGGGCCAACAACCTTTGTAATTTTTCACCACAGGGAGTTGGGAGTTATCTACTTCTGATGAGATATTCATTAGGTCATACCTGTGAACCTAACTGAATGAACCTACATCAACAGTAAAGTATCATGTCCAATCTCTATTCACAAAGCCTCAGAGTAGAAGTGCTGAGCTGGGAGACTCCAGTGGCGTAGGGGTCTAAGGCTGTGTCACAGCAAGCTGCGACCGGGAGACCAATGAGGTGGCGCGCAATTCACCCAGCGTCGTCCGGGTTAGAGGATGGTTTGGCTGGCCGGGATGTCCTTGTCCCATCGCGTTCTAGCGACTCCTTGTGGCGGGCCGGGCGCAATGCACGCTGACTTCAGTTGCCAGTAGTACTGTGTTTCCTCAGACACGTCGGTGCGGCTGGCTTTCGGGTTAAGCGTGCAGTGTGTCAGGAAGCAGTGCGGCTTGGCAGGGTCATGTTTCTGAGGACGCATGGCTCTCGACATACGGCTCTCCCGAGTCCGTACGGGCGTTGCAGCGATGGGACAAGACTGTGACTACCAATTGGATACCACGAAATTGGGGAGAAAAGGGTGGTATCTAGGATCAGTTTTGCATTTTAGTTCAAAATGAATGTCTGATCATGGATTTGCACGCTCCCTCCTTTTCGTTTTAAAACATGTGGATTTGTTTACAAAGGAGATGATTGTGGACTACAGGAAAAAGAGGACCGAGCATGCCCCCATTCTCATTGATGGGGCTGTAGTGGAGCAGGTTGAGAGCTTCAAGTTCCGGTAAGACGTAGCAGCATAGATGGATCAGTGGGTCTGTGTAAAGACCTGTTTAAAAGCCCCCCCCCCCCCCCCTGTCATCACATGATCACCTGCATTCAAAAGACCACCGACCACAATCTAAATCACAATAAGGTTCAGTTGTGGAACAACAGGGGGTTGGGGGAGGGGGGTGGTCTGCTCAGTGCTGTTTCAATAGGCTAGAATCACATTGTCACTCTTATTTTGTCTTCTAAACCAATCATTTGTCACTTTTTGTGAAGAGCCATTTAGGAGGAGCTGCTTGGCAAATTGAAAGGGGGTGATTATGTGATGACGGTGGGCCTTTAATGAAATAATGTCAAAAGTAAGGCCATGTTTAGTAAAGCTGAGAACATGGTCTGGCTCTGTAGACCTTCTGCATAGCATAAGGATATTTAGATCGATGTTAATTTTGAGGTACTTCTCCTTGGCGTCCCGCCACCAGATTCCAACCCACTTCCTCAAAATCTTGCTTTTGAGGTCCAGGATGTATCCATGTGTATTCTTAGTAGTCTTTAGTGAGTCCACTCCAAATTTCAGCCTTTTTTACACAAGTCTTCTGTAGCTATAAACCAACATAATTTTAGAGTATTCATTGTGTTATAAAAAATATTTGTACTTTACAATGGTGTACTTTCAAGGACAATTAGTAAGGTCAAAGATCTTGTAATCTGAGTACATCAGAACAAATAAGGTTGTGTATCACTTCCCTCATTGGTTTAGAGAAAGGAGATATACACTGAGAAGTTCCTGTTTATATTCAATCACTCACAGTTTCTTGAATCCCACGTCCTTGCCTACTTCTCAATCGTATGGTAGAAAAAAGGCCAGGGTCACGCCCCTCGGACCCTCTTCTCCAATAGGTTTTGAGAAGGAGGCAAAAGAGATAGGATGTAAGCAATTCAGGAAATGAATTTAGATAGACCTTGTGTTTGGACAATGTGTGAGTGTGAACAGGTGTGGGTGGGGCAGACTTGAGAAATTCTGTTGTTCAAAACGTCCTTCTCTAACCTCGACTTCAAATAGAGTGGGGACTTACACTATACAACGCCTTCAGGGAGTATTCACACCCCTCGACTTCAAATAGAGTGGGGACTTACTCATAGGGTCACGTCCTTCCCGGGGAGTAATTCACACCCCTCGACTTCATCAAATATGCCAGTGGGCGACACTTACACTAAACATACGTTCAGGCGAAGTAATTCAGCACCCTCGACTTCAAACTATTAGAGTGCGGGACTATACACTATAACAACGCTCTTCAGGAGTATTCACACCCCCTCGACTTTCAAATAGAGAGTGGGCGCACTTACACTATTACCAACGTCTTCAGGGAGTAGGTTTCACACCCCCTCGACTTCAAATAGAGTGGGGATCTTACACTATCCAACGCCTTAGGAGTATTCAGCACCCTCGACTTCAAATAGAGTGGGGACTTACACTGTACAACGCCTTCAGGAAGTATTCACACCCCTCGACTTCAAATAGAGTGGGGACTTACACTGTACAATGCCTTCAGGAAGTATTCACACCCCTCGACTTCAAATAGAGTGGGGACTTACACTATACAACGCCTTCAGGGAGTATTCAGACCCATTGACTTTCCCCCCCCAAAAAAACAATTGTGTTACAGCATGATTTTAGAATGGATTAAATTGAATTTTCATGTCACCGGCCTACACACAATACCCCATAATGACAAAGCGATAACAGGTGTTTAGAATTGTTTGCAAATGTATTAAAAATAGAAAAACAGAAATGCCTTATTTACATAAGTATTCAGACCCTTTTCTATGAGACTCAAAATTGAGCTCAGGTAAATCATTGATTATCCTTGAGATATTTCTACAACTTGATTGGAATCCACCTGTGATAAATTATATTGATTTGGACATGATTTGGAAAGGCACACACCTGTCGTAATGAGCATCACAAAATCAAGTCGTAATGAGCATCATGAAATCATGTCGTAATGAGCATCATGAAATCAACTAAATTGTAATCCTCCTTTGGCTGTCTGCATGTCAAACAAACCCCTAATGCAGGGTTTCCCAACCCTCTCCTCTGTGACCAATAGACCAATATGTGTAAACAAGTTCTGGTGGTCCCTGAGGACAGTACTGGAGTAATGTACAATGGACCATTATCTGTAACCAATTGCTAAATAGGGGGAAGTATCCTTGAGAAAATACGTAACCCTCCTGAAGTTGAGGTATTTACGAAGCTCCTTCAGTCACCTTGTGTTGAGGACGATGTCTGTGAGAGCCCTTTGTGATCCATTCCTTGGTGTGGTTGTCCCCCAGGCAGTCATGTTCACAATGTCCCAGTTGTCCATGTGTGTTCATTCCCCACATGGTGAGTAACACCCTTCCACAGGTCCTGACACATACAATCGCAATGCATGCATTCCCCACTTTGCCTATTGCAGAAATTATTTCAGCAACTCAGGGACGAGTGCTAGCTTCACAGCTAAGCATAATACAAGAGTAATAAATAAGACAAGATAAATATGACTGACAATAAATAAATAAACTCCTCGTACAACACCACCACAAGTGGTTGACAACCTCATTTGTCCACAGCATGACTTCTGCCTTTAATCTGTGGTTGACAACCTCCTTTGTCCACAGCATGACTTCTGCCTTTAATCTGTGTTGAAAAAACCAACCCTCCTTTGTCCACAGCATGACTTCTGCCTTTAATCTGTGGTTGACACATCCTTTGTCCACAGCATGACTTCTGCTTTAATCTGTGTTGACAACCTCCTTTGTCCCACAAGGATGAGTTCTGCCTTTAATCTATGGTTGACAACCTCCTTTGTCCACAGCATGATTCTGCTTTAATCTGTGGTTGACAACCTCCTTTTGTCACAGCATGACTTCTGCCTTTAATCTGTGGTGTGACAACCTCCTTTGTCCACAGCATGACTTCTGCTTTAATCTGTGGTTGACAACCTCCTTTGTCCACAGCATGACTTCTGCTTTAATCTGTGGTTGACAACTCCTTTGTCCACACAGCATGACTTCTGCCTTTAATCTGTGTTGACAACCCTCCTTTGTCCACAGGATGAACCTGGATGTTAAAAAATACTATTACCAAATTACAGTTTTTTTTAAACAAATAGATTTGTGTAAGCATGCGTACTTTAGTAGATGCCACACCATGTCTAAATAACATAAGAAGTTAAAAGATACAAGTCTGTGACATCCTTCATTGCATGTAGAGAAATACAACAAACCCATGAATAGGATTGGATTAACTCACACATTCAATGTGCTTGCTGTGCTTCTCAAACTGATTTGGACCTCAAAGGGTGGAAGGACTGGCAATCTTTACATGTTCCCCCCGGTTGTGGAACGGGACACTGATCCCCAGGCAGCACAAGAAAGTTTGTCAGATGTATTAAAATGTCTTTCATAAGTGACAGATGCATGCTTGCCAATGATGTCAGCCTCGAATCACTTGAGTGGGTCTGACGTGTCTGTGGATGGAGGTGCGTCTGTGGATGGAGGTGCGTCTGTGGATGGAGGTGCGTCTGTGGATGGAGGCGCGTCTGTGAATGGAGGCGTGTCTGTGGATGGAGGTGTGTCTGTGGATGGAGGCGTGTCTGTGGATGGAGGCGTGTCTGTGGATGGAGGCGTGTTGTGGATGAAGGCGTGTCTGTGGATGGAGGTGGTCTGTGGATGGAGGCGTGTCTGTGGATGGAGGCGTGTCTGTGGATGGAGGCGTGTCTGTGGATGGAGGCGTGTCTGTGGATGGAGGCGTTGTTGGAGGCATTGTTACCATGCACCTGCAGTAAGATAGCAGAAGCAGTGTGTGAGTTATCTCATTGTTACCAGGCACCTGCAGTAAGATAGCAGAAGCAGTGTGTGAGTTATCTCATTGTTACCAGGCACCTGCAGTAAGATAGCAGAAGCAGTGTGTGAGTTATCTCATTGTTACCATGCACCTGCAGTAAGATAGCAGAAGCAGTGTGTGAGTTATCTCATTGTTACCAGGCACCTGCAGTAAGTAGCAGAAGCAGTGTGCGAGTTATCTCATTGTTACATGCACCTGCAGTAAGATAGCAGAAGCAGTGTGTGAGTTATCTCATTGTTACCACGGCACCTGCAGTAAGATAGCAGAAGCAGTGTGCGAGTTATCTCATTGTTACCATGCACCTGCAGTAAGATAGCAGAAGCAGTGTGTGAGTTATCTCATTGTTACCATGCACCTGCAGTAAGATAGCAGAAGCAGTGTGTGAGTTTTCTCATTGTTACCATGCACCTGCAGTAAGATAGCAGAAGCAGTGTGTGAGTTATCTCATTGTTACCAGGCACCTGCAGTAAGATAGCAGAAGCAGTGTGCGAGTTATCTCATTGTTACCATGCACCTGCAGTAAGATAGCAGAAGCAGTGTGTGAGTTATCTCATTGTTACCAGGCACCTGCAGTAAGATAGCAGAAGCAGTGTGCGAGTTATCTCATTGTTACCATGCACCTGCAGTAAGATAGAAGCAGTGTGTGAGTTATCTCATTGTTACCATGCACCTGCAGTAAGATAGCAGAAGCAGTGTGTGAGTTATCTCATTGTTACCAGGCACCTGCAGTAAGATAGCAGAAGCAGTGTGTGAGTTCTCTCATTGTTACCAGGCACCTGCCAGTAGATAGCAGAAGCAGTGTGTGAGTTATCTCATTGTTACCATGCACCTGCAGTAAGATAGCGAAGCAGTGTGTGAGTTATCTCATTGTTACCATGCACCTGTAGTAAGATAGCAGAAGCAGTGTGTGAGTTATCTCATTGTTACCATGCACCTGCAGTAAGATAGCAGAAGCAGTGTGTGAGTTATCTCATTGTTACCATGCACCTGCAGTAAGATAGCAGAGCAGTGTGTGAGTTTATCTCATTGTTACCATGCACCTGCAGTAAGATAGCAGAAGCAGTGTGTGAGTTATCTCATTGTTACAGCACCTGCAGTAAGATAGCAGAAAGCAGTGTGTGAGTTATCTCATTGTTACCAGGCACCTGCAGTAAGATTTATTTATTTTTTTTTATTAACCTTTTATTTAACCAGGTAGGCAAATTGAGAACACGTTCTCATTTACAATTGCGACCTGGCCAAGATAAAGCAAAGCAGTTCGACACATACAAACAACACATAGTTACACATGGAGTAAAACAAACATATAGTCAATAATACAGTGAAAAAAAAATAAGTCTATATACAATGTGAGCAAGTGAGGTGAGATAAGGGAGGTGAAGGCAACCAAATATATGTATAAATAAATAAAATAAATAAATAAAAAATATAAAGGCCATGGAGGTGAAGTGAATACACACAGCAAGTAAAAATAAAACCTAAAAAAAAAACCCTGGAATGGTTGGTTTGCAGCGGAAGAAAGTGCAAAGTAGAGACAGAAAATAAATGGGGTGCAAAGGGCAATAAATTAATAAAATAAATACAGTAGGTAAAGGGTAGTTGTTTGGGCTAAATTGTAGATGGGTTATGTACAGGTGCAGTAATCTATGAGCTGCTCTGACAGCTGGTGCTTAAAGCTAGTGAGGGAGATAGGTGTTTCCAATTTCAGAGATTTTTGTAGTTCGTTCCAGTCATTGGCAGCAGAGAACTGGAAGGAGAGGCGTCCAAAGGAAGAATTGGTTTTGGGGGTGACTAGAGAGATATACCTGCTGGAGCGCGTGCTACAGATAGGTGCTGCTATGGTGACCAGCGCAGCAGAGATAAGGGGGACTTTACCTAGCAGGGTCTTGTAGATGACCTGGAACAGGGGTGGCGCGAGTATGAAGCGAGGGCCAGCCAACGAGAGTGTACAGGTCGCAGTGGTGGGTAGTATATGGGGCTTTTGGTGACAAAACGGATGGCACTGTGAATAGACTGCATCCAATTTATTGAGTAGGGTTTTGGAGGCTATTTTGTAAATGACATCACCGAAGTCGAGATTGGTAGGATGGTCAGTTTTACAAGGGTATGTTTGGCAGCATGAGTAAAGGATGCTTTGTTGCGGAATAGGAAGCCAATTCTAGATTTGACTTTGGATTGGAGATGTTTGATGTGAGTCTGGAAGGAGAGTTTACAGTCTAACCAGACACCTAGGTATTTGTAGTTGTCCACATATTCTAAGTCAGAACGTCCAAAGTAGTGATGTTGGACAGGCGGGCAGGGCAGGCAGCGATCGGTTGAAGAGCATGCATTTGGTTTTACTTGTATTTAAGAGCAGTTGGAGGCCACGGAAGGAGAGCTGTATGGCATTGAAGCTCGCCTGGAGAGTTGTTAAACAGTGTCAAAAGAAGGGCCAGAAGTATCCAGAATAGTGTCGTCTGCGTAGAGGTGGATCAGAGAATCACCAGCAGCAAGAGCGACATCATTGATGTATACAGAGAAGAGAGTCGGTCCAAGAATTGAACCCTGTGGACCCCCATAGAGACTGCCAGAGGCGGACAACAGACCTCCGATTTGACACACTGAACTCGATCAGAGAAGTAGTTGGTGAACCAGGCGAGGCAATCATTAGAGAAACCAAGGCTGTCGAGTCTGCCAATGAGGATGTGGTGATTGACAGAGTCAAAAGCCTTGGCCAGGTCAATGAATACGGCTGCACATATTGTTTCCTATCGATGGCGGTTAGATGTCGTTTATGACCTTGAGCGTGGCTGAGGTGCACCCATGACCAGCTCTGAACCAGATTGCATAGCGGAGAAGGTGTGGTGGGATTCGAAATGGTCGGTAATCTGTTTGTTGACTTGGCTTTCGAAGACCTTAGAAAGGCAGGGTAGGATAGATATAGGTCTGTAGCAGTTAGGGTCAAGGGTGTCCCCCCTTTGAAAGAGGGGATAACCGCAGCTGCTTTCCAATCTTTGGGGATCTCGGACGACACGAAAGAGAGGTTGAAGAGGCTAGTATAGGGGTGGCAACAATTTCAGCAGATAGTTTTAGAAAGAAAGGGTCCAGATTATCTAGCCCGGCTGATTTGTAAGGGTCCAGATTTTTGCAGCTCATTTAGGACATCAGCTGACTGTATTTGGGGAAGAAAATGGGGGAAGCTTGGGCGAGTAGCAGAGGGGAGGGCAGTGCTGTTGTCCGCGGGTAGGGGCAGCCAGATGGAAAGCATGGCCGCCGTGGAAAATGCTTATTGAAATTCTCAATTATAGTGGATTTGTCGGTGGTGACAGTGTTTCCTATCTTCAGAGCGGTTGGAAGCTGGAGGAGGTGTTCTTATTCTCCATGGACTTTACGGTGTCCAGAACTTTTTTGAATTTTGTTTTGCAGGAAGCAAATTTCTGCTTGAAAAAGCTAGCCTTGCTGTTCTAACTGCCTGTGTATATTGGTTTCTGGCTTCCCTGAAAAGTTGCATATCACGGGGGCTGTTCGATGCTAATGCAGAACGCCATAGGATGTTTTTCTGTTGGTTAAGGGCAGTCAGGTCAGGAGAGAACCAAGGGCTATATCTGTTCCTGGGTTCTAAATTTCTTGAATGGGGCATGCTTATTCAAGATGGTGAGAAGGCATTTTTAAAAAATGACCAGGCATCCTCTACTGACGGGATGAGATCGATATCCTTCCAGGATACCCGGCCAGGTCGGGGTAATGTCAAGATAGCAGAAGCAGTGTGTGAGTTATCTCATTGTTACCATGCACCTGCAATAAGATAGCTCACATGTGCAGGTGCCTTTTTGAATTTATGAGGCAATGGCCAAAATAATATCACGACGACAATGAAAATGTCAAACGGATCATGATAATTCCTTTTATGTGAGAGGAAGAATATGCTATTCGTCGTTGTAGTGATCGGGTAGTGTTTTATCCCTGCACCAATTTCACTGAAGCCTCTCAGGCATCTGGCCAGCTCTCCTGGCTCCCTCCCAGCAGTGGAGAGGCTGTGTCTATGACCTAAAAAGGTTATTTGGGAGTCAGATTACCAGGCGCTCTGCAATAACCCTGCTGACATGGATCCATTTTGCTCACGGGGACATGAATAGGAGGAATAATATCTAAACACACGGGTTCACCCAGAAAATCTATCTGTTCAGAATGAAACAATATAACACCTGGTATGTGTGAATGTCACCCAAAACAGATTTTTTGTTGTTGTGGAAATTGTAATAATAAAAAATGTCTCAGTGTGTGCTGACTGAGGTACAGTGTGACAATGAGTGTGTTGTTGGGCTGGTATTCAACAGCCTGTAATACGAGCATCAATGTTATTCACTTTTCCACACCTAAAAGTGGTTATGATTATCTACAGGAAAATCTGTGGAATTTGAGAAACAGTTTGAAAGGGCCCTTTATCTTGATGCAACTACTAGAGGTCATTGGGCTTTTTTTCAGTACAGTTTCTAGTCCACCAAGTGACATCTCAATTGAATTCACGTTTCCGATTAAATGCGCTGCTCAAGGATTCAATACAAGAGTCGTTGGTTCGCTTTTCTGTTGCCCAGCACAGTACATACTGGGAAGGGAAATAATTGTCTCACTACATTTTCACAACGCTTACCGCAATCAGCGCACTTTTGTTTTGTTTTTGTTCCGTCAACACAACGCTTCCCCCATCCCATGTGATACCCTGACGTAGCGTTTCGTTCTGCGTTGCCCTGATGCAGGGGGTTTCCATCATGGCGTCGATGCAGGTAGGAATTCTACAGACAGTGATCACCTTCTATTGTGTTTATCTTTTCTTCTGTTATTTCAACACATTTTTTAAATCAGTATGTGTATATAACTAACATAAGTCTGTTTAAGATGCGAGTTGTCGTTTTAACCGTTATTTTATAGTTCAACGCCTGCATCTAGTTATCATGAACAGCTAGGAAGAACAGAGTTGCTAACGACGTTAGCAAGCTAACGTTAGCTAGTTAGAACCTTGGAGTTGGACTCTCAGTTTCACGTTTTAAATAGTTAGCTAGCAAACTTAACTGACAAACATAGCAACCGGTAGTTATGGGTACAGTGACATGGCGACGAGCAACATAAGCAGCTAGCTAGCATACTAACGTTAGCTARCTAAAGTTCGCGATGTCAGGTGGCTGACTGGGTCAGCTTGTCTGAATTCATGAAGTGGATTAGCTAGCTCTGTGTTCTGAGTATCCAGGCAACTGGTTGTCCAAATTTTAGCTAGCTGTTATGATCGTAAACACTTTTAAGCTAATAGCTGTGAAACGTTAGTTATATTACTGCTAGTGTAGACACAGAGTTAATGCTAGTATCAGACGCAAGGTTAAGGCGTCCGTATACATACACTATATATTCAAAAGTATATGGACACGATTTCAAATGAGTGGATTCGGCTATTTCAGCCACAAACGTTGCTGACAGGTATGAAATCAAACACACCGCCATGCAATCTCCATAGACAAACATTGTCAGTAGAATGCCCTTACTGAAGCGCTCAGTGACTTTCAATGTGGCACCGTCATAGGATGCCACCTTTCCAACAAGTCAGTTTATCAAATTTCTGCACTGCTAGAGCTGCACCCAGTGTTGTTATTATTGTGAAGTGGAAACATTAACGAGCAACAACGGCGCAGCCACGAAGTGGTAGGCCACACAAGCTCACAGAACGGAACCGCCGAGTGCTGAAGCCCGTAGCACGTAWAAATCGTCTGTCCTCAGTTGCAACACTCACTACCAAGTTCCAAACTGCCTCTGGAAGCAACGTCAGCACAAGAACTGTTCGTTGAGAGCTTCGGGATATGGGTTTCCATGGCCGAGCAGCCGCACACATGCGCAATGCCAAGCCTTGGCTGTAGTGGTGTAAAGCTCACCTTTATTGGAGCAGTGGAAACACGTTCTCTGAATTACGCTTCTGGCAGTCCGACGAACAAATCTGGGTTTGGCGGAGGCCAGGAGAACGCTACTGCCGACTACATAGTGCCAACTGTAAAGTTTGGAGGTGGAGGAATAATGGTCTGGGGCTTTTTTTCATGGTTCGGGCCCCTTAGTTCTAGTGAAGGGAAATCTTATCGCTACAGCATACAATGACATTCCAGATGATTCTGTGCTTCCAACTTTACATCAAATGTATTTATAAAGTCCTTTTTACATCAGCAGTGATGTCACAAAGTGCTGAACAGAAACCCAGCCTAAAACCCCCAAACAGCAAGCAATGCAGAGGTAGGAGCACGGTGGCTAGGAAAAACTCCCTAGAAAAGCCAGAACCTAGTGTCATGACGTGGCCCTTTCTGGGTTTAGATTGTGGCTTTCCCCTCTCTCATTCTTTCCTACACCCAGGTTCTGTTATCCAATTTGTAAGTCGCTCTGGATAAGAGCGTCTGCTAAATGACTTAAATGTAAATGTAAATCTCAGGTTGTAAATTCCTGGCAGAGACTGTCTCCCCCTGGCCATGCAGAAAGAGAGAATATGGAGAGAGAACAAGGGATTTCACTTGGCCGAACTCCTAAATCCCCAAAATGGCCGAACTCCTAAATCCCCAAAATGGGAGAATTAAACTATGTGTCCACTTGTGGGAAGGGTCCGTGGACACGTAGGGGATCGATATGATGAGTGTGTTTCATTTGGTGACCTCATGGAAGACAGGAAACACACACAACTATCTCTGAATGTGTACATTTCTCAATTATGGGGTTTGCATCTAATTCTTGTAGAAAATGAATGAGTAAAGATTAAAGTATTTGTGAAATGTAATGTGATTTTAACCTTTTAGAATGAGAGGATTGTATTCCCTGTAAAGTTTAACTAGTCAGCGGCCACGCCCCCGTGAGCACAGACATGATCAGTCGTCATGGAACCGCCCTTTTCTATTGTTACGAATAAACCCCCTCCTGAGGAAATCCTCTTCAGACTTAGCAACCCCCCCCCCAGTGGTTGCAATGGTTGAGTACCAAGACTAGAAAACCATACCACGTGGCGCATTGGCTACACGGCTGGGAATGGTTAAGCTCTGAGACTATCGATCCCTAAGGAATAAGAGCAAATCTTAGATACTAATTACTAGTCTGCAGCTAGAAATGTAAACCTGGGATGCGAATACCGACAACCGCCGAAACATCTACTCTAAGAGCAATGGACACCTGACGTATCCAATACAACAGACACTGTCAGGAGCCGCCGATAGAGCCACCACCATGAGTAGCCAGAGACTCTGATGAACTGACTCTCCCGCAGACGGACCCACGATTCCAACAGAGAAGACATTTACATTTTACATTTAAGTCATTTAGCAGACGCTCTTATCCAGAGCGACTTACAAATTGGTGCATTCACCTTATGATATCCAGTGGAACAACCACTTTACAATAGTGCATCTAACTCTTTTAAGGGGGGGGGTTAGAAGGATTCACTGGATGTAGTACGCCTATTGCCTAGTGGTAGTTCTACTAAAGAGGTGGGGTTTCAGGTGTCTCCGAGAGGGTGGTGATTGACTCCGTGACCAACAACGAAAAAATGGGCGTAAATATAGTATATGCAATTATTCCAGAGTGAGCGAGCGTTTATTTTCAAAGGATTAGCATTTCAATGAATATAATATTATCCACTGTGTGTAGTGATCCATTTAGTCTTTCCCGCTCATTAATCGGTCCACACCCACTTTTCTTTCTATCATCCAGCCGTCATATCGGGAGACTAATTGATCAGATATTAAAGTATCTGAAGAGTTATTTTCGGAAAATGATATCTTTGTAACCTGAACATTTTCCATGGTGCCCCGACTTCCTAGTTAATTAAATGTACATGATTAGTTTATCACGTAATAATAATTACAGAGATTTGATTTGATAAAATAACAGTCTTCACCTTAATGATACTGAAAGACATGACACTATGATGAAACCTAGAGCGGAAAACCAGGCTCTGAGGCGTGACCAGTCCTCTACTGGCTGTACGGGAGACCAGAGGACCAGGCTCTGAGGGGTGACCATGTCTTACTGGCTGTACTGGGTAGAGAGGAACCAGGCTCTGAGGGTGACCAGTCCTCTACTGGCTGTACTGGGTAGAGAGGAACCAGGCTCTGAGGGGTGACCAGTCCTCTACTGGCTGTACTGGGTAGAGAGGAACCAGCTCTGAGGGGTGACCAGTCCTCTACTGGCTGTACTGGGTAGAGAGGACCAGGCTCTGAGGGGTGACCAGTCCTCTACGGCTGTACTGGGTAGACCAGAGGAACCAGGCTCTGAGGGGTGACCAGTCCTCTACTGGCTGTACTGAGTGGGTAGACAGAGGAACCAGGCTCTGAGGGGTGACCAGTCCTCTACTGGCTGTACTGGGTAGACCAGAGGAACCAGGCTCTGAGGGTGTGACCAGTCCTCTACTGGCTGTACTGGGTAGAGAGGAACCAGGCTCTGAGGGGTGACCAGTCCTCTACTGGCTGTACTGGGTAGAAGAGGAACCAGGCTCTGAGGGGTGACCAGTCCTCTACTGCTGTACTGGTAGACCGAGGAACAGGCTCTGAGGGGTGACCATCTCTACTGGCTGTACTGGGTAGAGAGGACCAGGCTCTGAGGGGTGACCAGTCCTCTACTGGCTGTACTGGTAGACCAGAGGAACCAGGCTCTGAGGGTGACCAGTCCTCTACTGGCTGTACTGGGTAGAGAGGAACCAGGCTCTGAGGGGTGACAGTCCTCTACTGGCTGTACTGGTAGACCAGGAACCAGGCTCTGAGGGGTGACCAGTCCTCTACTGGCTGTACTGGGTAGAGAGGAACCAGGCTCTGAGGGTGACCAGTCCTCTACTGGCTGTACTGGGTAGACCAGAGGAACCAGGCTCTGAGGGGTGACCAGTCCTCTACTGTGTACTGGGTAGACCAGAGGAACCAGGCTCTGAGGGGTGACCAGTCCTACTGGCTGTACTGGTAGAGAGGAACCAGCTCTGAGGGGACCAGTCCTCTACTGGCTGGTACTGTAGACCAGAGGAACCAGGCTCTGAGGGGTGACCAGTCCTCTACTGGCTGTATGGGTAGACGAGAGGAACCAGGCTCTGAGGGGTGACCAGCTCCTCTACTGGCTGTACTGGTAGACCAGAGGAACCAGGCTCTGAGGGGTGACCAGTCCTCTACTGGCTGTACTGGGTAGAGAGGAACCAGGCTCTGAGGGGTGACCAGTCCTCTTCTGGCTGTGCCGGGTAGAGATTATAACAGAACATGGCCAAGATGTTCAAATGTTCATAGATGACCAGCAGGGTCAAATAATAATAATAATCATCACAGTGGTTGTAGAGGGTGCAACAAGTCAGCACCTCAGGAGTAAATGTCAGTTGGCTGTTCATAACCGATCATTCAGAGTTAGAGACAGCAGGTGCGGTAGAGAGAGAGTCCAAAACAGCAGGTCTGGGACAGGTAGCACGTCCAGTGAACAGGTCAGGGTTCCATGGCCACAGGCAGAACAGTTGAAACTGGAGCAGCAGCATGACCAGGTGGACTGGGGACAGCACGGAGTCATCAGGCCAGGTAGTCCTGAGGCATGGTCTCAGGTCCTCAGGGAGGGAGGGGGAGAGAGGGAGAGAGGGAATTAGAGGGAGCATACTTAAATTCACACAGGACACTGGTTAAGACCTGAGACAAACTCCAGATATAACAGACTGACCCTAGCCCCCCGACACACAAACTATTGCAGCGTAAATACTGGAGGCTGAGACAGGAGGGGTCGGAAGACACTGTGGCCCTGTCCGACAATACCCCTGGACAGGGCCAAACAGGCAGGATATAACCTCACCCACTTTGCCAAGGCACAGCCCCCACACCACTAGAGGGATATCTTCAACCACCAACCTACTACCCTGAGACAAGGCTGAGTATAGCAATACAAGATGGCCTCGCAGTAGGACGTGTGTGTTTTGTCTTTGTCTTATCCCGTGTAAATAGCCGGGCTTTTTCGTATATATCCTCATCTCGCTTTCTATCTACGAACTAAATATACTTTCCTGCAACCCGCCTCACCCAATGTGGTACGGATCTGCTATTTTTATTCTTTATAACAGGAACTTCCATCAGGAGCTAGCCAGCAAACTAGCTACTAGTCTTTGTTAGCCACGGCTAGCGTTCTTCACCTTTTCCTCGGTCACCAGCCAGCCTTAGCCCGGACAACACCTGCCAGTCTGCACAGCGCGATATCAATCCCAGAGCATATCGTACTGCTTCTCTCTACCACATCACCGGATGCCTGCCGCTCTGGATCATTACACCGGATCATCGCAGCTAGCTAGCTGCAAACGAATGGCTACTGTTAGCTAAAGCCTCTGTCCCGAAGCAAGCACCAGCTAGCCTCGAGCTAGGCCCATATACCAGCTAATTCTAGGGCCACAATACCTCCTTTGCCAATTGGCCTGGACCCTTTATTGTCGACACAGAGTCCCGCCGATCCATCACGACTGGTCTGCCGACGTGATCGCCCGATGTGGTCTCAACAGGCTATTCTGTTACAATGTCGCCAAAGAACCATCTACTAGCCCCGGCCCGCTAGCTTTTCTGAACGCTGTGTTCCCTGCTCGCCTAGCGTAGTAGTGACGACCAAACGGCACCCTGTCTCACCTATTGCTGCTCTTTTGACCCTATGATCACTCGGCTACACAGCTGATGCCCCCTGGACTGTTTCAATAACACGGTACTTCATTTTGTTTACCTGTCGGTCCCAGCCTCGTACTCAGGTCCTGTCATTTACCCGTTGTTGTCTTAGCTCTCCTGATCAACACCTGTGATTGCTTTATGCCTCTCTCTAATGTCAATATGCCTTGTCTATTGCTGTCTTGGCTAGTTCTTAATGTTTTATTTCACTGTAGAGCCCTCAGTCCCGCTCAAAATGCCTTAGATAGGTAGGTCTTTCGTCCCACTCCACACACATGCGGGGACCTCACCTGGCTTAACTGGTGCCTCCAGAGACAAAACCTCTCATCACTCAACGCCTAGGTTTACCTCCACTGTACTCACGTCCTACCATACCCTTGTCTGTACATTATAAATCTATTCTACCACGCCCAGAAATCTGCTCCTTTTATTCTCTGTCCCCAACGCACTAGACGACCAGTTCTTATAGCCTTTAGCCGTACCCTTATCCTGCTCCTCCTCTGTTTCTCTGATGTAGAGGTTAACCCAGGCCTTGTAGCCCCCAGTTCCACTCCTATTCCCCAGGTGCTCTCATTTGTTGACTTTGGTAACCGTAAAAGACTTGGTTTCATGCATGTTAACATCAGAAGCTTCCTCCCTAAGTTTGTTTTATTCACACCTTTAGCACACTCTGCCAACCCTGATATCCTAGCCTTGTCTGAATCCTGGCTTAGAAGGCCACCAAAAATTCTGAAATTTCCAACTACAACATTGTCCACCAAGATAGAACTGCCAAAGCGGGTGGAGTTGCAATCTACTGCAGAGATATCCCGCAGAGTTCTGTCATACTATCCAGGTCGGTACCCAAACAGTTCGAGCATCTATTTTTAAAAATCCACCTTTCCAGAAATAAGTCTCTCACTGTTGCCGCTTGTTATAGACCCCCCTCAGCCCCCAGCTGTGCCCTGGACACCATATGTGAATTAATTGCCCCCATTTATCTTCAAAGTTTGTACTGTTAGGGGACCTAAACTGGGATATGCTTAACATCCGGCCGTCCTACAATCTAAGTTAGATGCTCTCAATCTCACACAAATTATCAAGGAACCTACCAGGTACAACCCTTAATCCATAAACACGGGCACCTTCATATCATCCTGACCAACCTCCCCTCTAAATACACCTCTGCTGTCTTCAACCAGGATCTCAATGATCACTGCCTGCGTCCGCAATGGATCCGCGGTCAAACGACCACCCCACATCACTGTCAAACGCTCCCTAAAACACTTCAGCGAGCAGGCCTTTTCTAATCAACCTGGCCCGGGTATCCTGGAAGGATTTTGACCTCATTCCGTCAGTAGAGGATGCCTGGTTATTCTTTTAAAAGTGCTTTCCTCACCATCTTAAATAAGCCCCTTTCGAGAAATGTAGAACTAAGGTAAAACAAACGCCAACAAAACAAAAACAGGAACGCCACAAAATGTCGTCATATGAACTGGGAAGCTACAGGCTTTTATTTAGCACTACTCTCCAAGCTAGAGGATATTACGACACATCCAGCTGGCTTGATTTGTATCTAGTCTATGAGCACTGACAGGTCTTTGGAGATTTGTTACATCAGTTTAGCTACACGTTTCATGTTTACAGTTTTAAACATTTTTTAAAATGAAAATCTGAAATTGGACCTCCCAATATTATAATCTGGCTACATCTTAAACATGTTTTTTCTTCTCTTACAGAAAAGGCTACAAAAGGAACTAATGGCTTTGCAAAATGATCCGCCCCCTGGAATGACGCTCAATGAGAAAAGTGTACAGAACACAATCACACAGTGAGTGTACATCAGCTTGCTGACTCTTATGTGTCCTAGTGTGGATATGCATGTCTTGCTTTGTTGCACAGATCTATAACATTTCCCACTGGCTCATTTCATTGTGAAGAAGATGAACACACACCAAGTACCTGCTCAGTACTCAGGGGCGTCAGTATGGATCCATCATGTATAGAAGATAACACAGTACACACCAGAACTGGCTCAGTACTCAGGGGCGTCAGTATGGATCCATCATGTATAGAAGATAACACAGTACACACCAAGTACCTGCTCAGTACTCAGGGGCGTCAGTATGGAATATCATGTAAGAAGATAACACAGTACACACCAAGTACCTGCTCAGGTACTCAGGGGCGTCAGTAGGACCATCATGTATAGAAGATAACACAGTACACACCAAGTACCTGCCTCAGTACTCAGGGGCGTCAGTATGGATCCATCATGTATAGAAGATAACACAGTACACACCAAGTACCTGCTCAGTACTCAGGGGCGTCAGTATGGATCCATCATGTATAGAAGATAACACAGTACACACCAAGTACCTGCTCAGTACTCAGGGGCGTCAGTATGGATCCATCATGTATAGAAGATAACACAGTACACACCAAGTAACCTGCTCAGTATCAGGGGCGTCAGTATGGATCCATCATGTATAGAAGAAAATACAGTACACACCAAGTACCTGCTCAGTACTCAGGGGCGTCAGTATGGATCCATCATGTATAGAAGAAAACACAGTACACACCAAGTACAGGTGGTTAGATAGCTTTTTACAATGTATTTAACAAGGGAGGACAGTTGAGCACAAATTCTTATTTACAATGACGGCCTACTAAAAGGCAAAAGGCCTCCTGCGGGGGCTGGGATTAAAAATACAATAAAATATAGGTCAAAACAGACATCACGACAAGAGAGACAACACTACATAAAGAGAGACCTAAGACGACGACAACAGCATGGTAGCAACACATGACAACAACATAACATGGCAGCAGCGCAAAACATGGTACAAACATTATTGGGCACAGTCAACAGCACAAAGGGCAAGAAGGTAGAGGCAACAGTTGTTATTTTTTATTTAACTAGGCAAGTCAGTTAAGAACAAATTCTTAACTACAATGAAGGCCTGCACCCGGCCAAACTCGGACGACGCTGGCCTAATTGTGCGCTGCCCTATGGGACTCCCAATCACGGCCGGATGTGATACAGCCTGGATTCGAACCAGGGACTACTGTAGTGACGCTTCTTGCATTGAGATGCAGTGCCTTAGACCTCTGCGCCTCTTGGGAACAATACATCACGCGAAGCAGCCACAACTGTCAGTAAGGGTGTCCATGATTGAGTCTTTGAATAAAGAGATGGAGATAAAACTGTCCAGTTTGAGTGTTTGTTGCAGCTCGTTCCAGTCGCTAGCTGCAGAGAACTGAAAAGAGGAGCGACCCAGGGATGTGTGTGCTTTGGGGACCTTTAACAGAATGTGACTGGCAGAACGGGTGTTGTATGTGGAGGATGAGGGCTGCAGTAGATATCTCAGATAGGGGGGAATGAGGTCTAAGAGGGTTTTATAAATAAGCATCAACCAGTGGGTCTTGGAACGGGTATACAGCGATGACCAGTTTACAGAGGAGTACAGAGTGCACTGATGTGTCCTATAAGGAGCATTGGTGGCAAATCTGATGGCCAAATGGTAAAGAACATCAAGCCGCTCGAGAGCACCCTTACCGGCCGTTCTATAAATTACGTCTCCGTAATCTAGCACGGGTAGAATGGTCGTCTGAATCAGGGTTAGTTTGGCAGCTGCGGTGAAAGAGGAGCGGTTACGATAGAGGAAACCAAGTCTAGATTTAACTTTAGCCTGCAGCTTTGATATGTGCTGAGAGAAGGACAGTGTACAGTCTAGCCATACTCTCAAGTACTTGTATGAGGTGACTACCTCAAGCTCTAAACCCTCAGAGGTAGTAATCACACCGGTGGGGAGAGGGGCATTCTTCTTACCAAACCAAACCACATGACATTTGTTTTGGAGGTGTTCAGAGCTCCCATTCCCCCATCCTTCACAGTAGAGGCATCAAACAAAGGTCTAAAGACTGTTGACATCTAGTGGAAGCCTTAGGAAGTGCAATATGACCCCATTTCCACTCTATCTTGGATAGGCAAAGAGTTGAAAGACTACAAACCTCAGATTTCCCACTTCCTGGTTGGATATTTTCTCAGGTTTTTGCCTGCCATATAAGTTCTGTTATACTCACAGACATCATTCAACCAGTTTTAGAAACTTCAGAGTGTAACTAATTATATGCATATTCTAGCTTTTAGGACTGAGTAGCAGGCAGTTTACTCTGGGCACTTTTTTATCCAATCTACTCAATACTGCCCTCCTGTCCCAAAGAAGTTAATGAAGTGGTGATTAAAGAGCTCAGCAATGTCCTTCTTGTCAGTAACAACCACATCATCAACATTAAGGGACATGGGCAGCTGTGAGGAGGAGTGTTTATCCTCCAGGTCTTTAACCGTTTTCCAGAATTTCTTGGGGTTAGACCCACAGAGAGAGAACTGCTCCTAAAGTAACTAATGTTGGCCTTCCGGATAGCCTGAGAGCATTTATTTCTCATTTGCCTGAACGAGAGCCAGTCAGCCTGAGTATGCGTGTGCAGAGCCTTTCGCCAAATGGAATTCTTGAGGTGGAGTAACTCTGCCAGATCACGGTCGAACCAGGGGCTGAACCTGTTTTTAATTCTAATTTTCTTTATGGGGGCGTGTTTGTTAACAATACCACTAAAMATATTTTTAAAAGCAAGGTCCAAGCGTCTTCGACGGAGGGGATCAAGCTGATTCTATACCAATTTACAGAGGCCAGGACATGAAGGAAGGCTTGCTCATTTAAGTTGTTTTTTAATAGTGACAAAGTCTAATGTCCTCTTCAGATACACCCAGAGATAAGGAAGCTGACTGCCTCTCTAGCCACGGCCATCCTGCTGGGCTGTGGATCAAACAAGGTCATCCCAGACCCACTGACTGGTACACTAGCTATTGTCGCATTCACGTGCTAGTCGGAACTAGGAAACTTGGAAATGTCAGACTTGCTTACTGGTTGTAGTTATACACGTACCGCGTTCAACCAGTTAGCAAGTTGGACATTTCCTAGTTCCGACTAGCACATGAACACGACATAAAGCATATAAAGGGTAGATTAACAGTGTAGTGTCAGGGTTGTGTAACGGTGTAGTGTGACGGTGTAGTGTGAGGGTAGTGTAACAGGGTAGGGTAACAGTGTGTCATGGTAGGGTAGTTTGTCAGGTTAGGATAACAGTGTGGTGTGGGTAGTGTGTGAGGGTAGTGTGTCAGGGTAGTGTAGTGAGGGTAGTGTGACAGTGTAGTGAGGGTAGTGTGACAGTGTAGTGAGGGTAGTGTGACAGTGTAGTGAGGGTAGTGTAACAGTGTAGTGTGGGTAGTGTAACCGTGTGAGGGTAGTGTGTCAGGGTAGATTAACAGTGTGGTGTGAGGGTAGTGTAACGGGTTAGATTAACAGTGGTGTGAGGGTATGTGTAACGGTGTAATGTCCAGGGTAGATTAACAGTGTAGTGAGGGTAGTGTAACAGTGAGTGTCAGGGTAGTGTTGTCAGGGTAGATTAACAGTGTGGTGTGAGGTGTAGATTAACACGTTTGGTGTGAGGGTGTGTAACGGTGTAGTGTGACGGTGTGTTTAGTGTCAGGGTAGATTAACAGATGTGGTTGTGAGGGTAGTGTAACCAGTGTAGAGTCAGGGTAGATTAACAGTGTGGTGTGGGTAGTGTAACGGTGTAGTTGTGACGGTGTAGTGTCAGGGTATGATTAACAGGTGTTGGTGTGAGTGTAGATTAAACAGTGTGATGTGAGTGTAGTGTAACGGTGTTGTGATGTGACGGTGTTAAGTGTCAGGGTAGATTAAACAGTGTTGTGTGGAGAGGTAGTGTACGGTGTAGTGTCAGGGTAGATTAACAGTGGTCGTTGGGGGTGTGTAACGGGTGTAGAGTCAGGGCTAGATTAACCAGTGTGGCTGTGAGGGTAGTGTAACAGTGTATGTGAGGGTAACCTTTTGGAACCTTTGAATAGTTAGTAATAATTAGTGAGGGTTCAGTTTTCGTGGGTGGTAAGCATAGTGTGACAGACAGCGGGTGCGTGTGCGGCACATGCATTCGTGAGGAATCGGAGTGCAACGGATGGCAGGTGAGTGCGCGGAACTGCGACGGGTTGGACGGGCAAGCGAGCAGGTGCGGAGGCGAATCGGGACGGTAAGGACAACGTGCGGAGAGACATGCCGGTGACGGATTAAGGCAAACACGGGCGTTAGCCGACACTGCGGTGACGGTGCAAGCAGACATGCGAATGACGGTTGAAGCGAGACATGCGGTGACGGGCATGTAGGCAGGACATGCTGTTGACGGTTAGCCAGGCGACATGCGGTACGGTTAGGGACATCAGGCGAGGAGACATGCGTGACGGTGTAAGCGAGACGCGTGCGGCTGAGGGACAGCGGACGTTTAAGGCAGACATGTCCGGTGCGGTTGTAAGGCGTACATGCGTGTGACGGTGCAAGGCGGACATGCCGGTGAGACGCTGAGTGCACATGGGCGGTAAAGGCAGACATGCGAGGGGTGACGGTTACCGAAGGTAGACTTAGGCAGACTGCGGATGACGGTGCATTAGCGGACATGCGGTGACGTGTTAAGGCAGACATGCGGTGTTGCCGTGCGTACAAAGGCAGGCGACGATGCGGTGACCAGGCGGTCATCCGTGGACGAAGGCAGGACTGCTGGGTACGTTTTAAGGCGGACATCGGTGACGTTTAACGGCAGACATGGCAGGTGACGGTTAAGCGCAGGACATGCAGGTGCGGTTCAAGGCGGACATGCGGTGACGGCTGCAAGGCGGACATGCGTTGAGCGGCTGCAAGCTGGAATGCGGTGAACGGTTTTACAACATCGACGTTTAAGCAGACATGGCGGCGTTAAGGACTGGTCGGTGATAGCGGATTGCCGTGAGGCAAGGCGACGAGACGGTGACGGCACAGCCGTACGGGTTGTAAAGGCAAGACGATGCGTGACCGGCTTGCAAGTCGGACAATGCGGTGGGACGTGCTTAAGGCAGATGCGGCGTGCACGGATGACGGTCGGGTTTAAGGCAGACGATGCGGTGGCGTACGGTTGTAGGGCAGACATGCGTGACGGTGTAAGGCAGACATGCGTGACCGTGTAGGCAATCGTGGCGGTCAGGACATGCGGTGACACGGTTAAGCAGACCATGCGGTGACGGATTGCAGGCGGACGATGCAGGTGCAGGTTTAAGGCGACATATGCGTGACGGATGCAAGGCGACACTGCGGTGACGGTTTTAAGGCAGACAGTCCGGTGAACGGCTGCAAGGCGGCACGGAATAGTGGACGGTTGCACGGCGGACACAATCGGGTGACGGTTTAAGGCCAGACATGCAGGTGACGGTTTAGGCAGACATGCGGGACGGTTTAAGGCAGACATGCCAGGTGACGGATTTAAAAGGCGACATGCGGTGACGGTTTTAAGGAGACATGCGTGACGCGTGCAGGCGGACATTGCGGTGACCAGTGCAAGAGCGGACAATGCGCGCGCGGACGGTTTATAAGACGGACAAATGCGGGAGCGTTTAAGGCAGACATGCTGGGTGCGGTTTAAAGCAGAACATTGAGTTGACGGTTTAAGGCAGACATGCGGTGACGGTGCAGGCGGACATGCCGGTGCACTGTGTTAAGCAGACATGCGGTCGGTGACGGATGTGAATGGCGTGTAAAGTCAGACATGCCGGTGACGGTGTTTCCTCGTGCCAGTCTGGTGAATTTAGCCTACAAGCGGCTTGAATAGCAATTACCCTCCTACTCTTGTTGTTAAGCCGGTCTTCCACGATTCATTTCAAGTGTGAAGAAATATTGATAGCCCTAACCAAATGTGTTAGGTTGATGTATATTGTGTTTTAGAAAGGCGAATTGGGGCTGTTACTGAGGAAATGTAGGTTGACGATATCCAGGCTTAGGCACCCCCCCACCCCCTAATAAATCCATGGGAAGCTTTAGGAAAATTAATTACAGATTCATTGGCATTAGCGACGTTGTTAACTAGCATCACTCGTCATGTAGTTTAGACTTATTTTCTAGTTTAAGCAGAAGTTTTGGGATATTAGGAAATTCTCTTTTCTGAAACTAGCGAGGAATGAGGATGTGAACTGAACAGTTGTGGGTTGATTCCCATGGGGGACTAGTATAAGAAAAATGTATGACTTATACTGTAGGTGTCTCTGTAAGACAGTCTGCTCAAAATGAACTCACTACTTGTAGTATCTCTGGATCAGAGCAGTCTGCTAAATGACCTTCACTACTGTAGTATCTCTGGATCAGAGAAGTCTGCTACATGACTCACTACTGTAGTATCTCTGGATAAGACAGTCTGCTAAATGACTCAACTACTGTAGTATCTCTGGATAAAGACAGTCTGCTAAATGACTCACTACTGTAGTATCTCTGGATCAGAGAGTCTGCTAAATGACTCACTACTGTAGTGGCTCTGGATCAGAGAGTCTGTTAAATGACCTCACTACTGGTAGCTGGCTCTGGATAAGAGAGTCTGCTAAATGACTCACTACTGTAGTATCTCTGGATCAGAGAGTCTGCTAAATGACTCACTTACTGTAGTGGCTCTGGATCAGAGAGTCTGTTAAATGACTCACTACTGTAGTGGCTCTTGGATCAGAGAGTCTGCTAATGACTCACTACTGTAGTATCTCTGGATCAGAGAGTCTGCTAAATGACTCACCTACTGTAGTGGCTCTGGTACAGAGAGTCTGTTAAATGACTCACTACTGTAGTATCTCTGATCAGAGAGTTTGCTAAACTGACTCACTACTGTGTATCTCTGGATCAGAGAGTCTGCTAAATGACTCACTTACTGTAGTTCTCTGGATAGAGAGTCGGCTAAATGACTCACTACTGTAGTGATCTTCTGGATAAGAGTCTGGTTAAATGACTCACTACTGTATGTGGCTCTGGACTCAGAGCGTCTGCTAAATGACTCATACTGTAGTAACTCGGATAAGAGATTTCTGCTAAATGACTCACTACTGTAGGTAACTCTGGATAAGAGAGTCTGTAAAATGACTCACCTACTGTAGGTCTCTGGATAAGAGAGTCTGCTAAAATGGACTCACTACTGTAGTAACTCTGGATAAGAGATTCTGCTAAATGACTCACTACTGTCGTAACCTGCTGGATAAGACGAGTCTGCTAAATGACTCACACTGTATAGTGTCATTCTGGATACAGAAGTTCTGCATAAATGACCTCAGCTACGTGTAGATTCTCCTGGTCACGAGAGTCTGACTAAAATGACTCCACTTACATGTAGTATTCTGGATAAGAGCGTCTGGCTAATTTGATCACTTGGTCAGTGATCTCTGAGATAAGAGTAGTCTAGTTAAATGACTTGCCTCACTGGTTAGTTCTTTTCCTTTTTTCTTGGGGGATAACAGACGAGTCCTCCTTAAATCTACGACTCACTGCTATAGTGGCTCTGGATCAGAGAGTCTATTAAATGACTCCCTACTGTAGTAACTCTGGATAAGAGCATCTGCTTAATGACACAAATACAGAAGTGGATAGACTGAAAGCTGCTGGGCAGAATGAGCTCAGTAGTAGTTTCAACTGTTCTGCATTGCATAAGGCAACACGCTCTTCTCCTTTCCTACTTACCTGAATTTATCCAATAGAAACTCTTTATTTTCATTGCAAAACGTTTTGCTACGATGTGCGTTGCAACAATGAATACACCCCAGATCTCTGTCTGTCAGGAATGGCATAAGTCACTGGAATGAGAACCTTCCAGAACCTGTTGAGTTGGATCTTATCCTTGTTTTTAGGGCGCTACGGCCCGGGGTGTGGCTTTGCTAGTAGAGCTTCAGCTTGACAATACTCTGCGTGCCTGGCGGAATGTTTTTCTCTGTTGTGTAATGGTTACTATGACGATTTAATTTTGATTTATTCACAGACTTGACTGAAAGACACAAGCAGCATACTTTTTGGTTTTGTTCCATATGATGTCATTTTTTTTGGGGGGGGGGGGATTGTGTAACAGCCGTTCTTGTCTGATACGTAGATTATAACATTTTGAGTGTCTTTCTCAATAAACAACAGCACCAAAAACAAATCAATGCGTTTCCATGTGACAGAGTGAAATATCAGGCCCATACTCGGCGTCTCAGCGTGCCCGTGTGTTAGCGTTTAGTATCTGTTGTTGATGGAAGAGCAGTCATATCGTAACTTTTTTGCTCGATAACAACCAATACAATGATGAGCAGTTCTTGTGTTAACAATATTTTAAGTCGTCATTTTCTGCTCATTCATTTTTTATCTTTATTACTCGGCCATTTTTTTTTTGTCAAGCCCCCTCCGTTCTTGACACATCTATAACGCATTGTTATAAACCTTAGTATCACAAAGAGAACTGGAGTTATAACCAGTTTTATGATTTTCCCTACTAGGGCCTGCTCTGCTCAGTCTCCTGACACTAGGGCCTGCTCTGCTCAGTCTCCTGACACTAGGGCCTGCTCTGCTCAGTCTCCCGTGTCAGGAGAACCGATCAAGAGCAAGGCACCATAGTGTCAGGAGACGCGATCAGAGCAGGCCCTATGTCCAGGAGACCGATCAGAGCAGCCCTAGTGTCAGGAACCGATCAAGAGCAGGCCCTTAGTGTCGGAGACCGATCAACAGAGCAGGCCCTAGTGTCGGGAGACCGATCAGAGCAGGCCCTAGTGTCGGGAGACTGGATCAGAGCAGGAGCAAACTAGTGTCGGGAGACTGTACAGAACAGGCCCTAGTGTCGGGAGAGCTTGATCAAAGCAGGCTAGTGTCCACGGGAGACTGATCAGAGCAAGCCCTAAGTGTCGGGAGACCGATCAGAGAAGGCCCTATGTCGCGGAGCGATCAGAGCAGGCCCTAGTGGTCGGGAAGACTGATCAAGCAGGCCCTAGGTCGGAGAGACTGTAGAGGCAGAGCAGGCCAGTGTCGGGGGACTGATCAGGCAGGCGCCTGTGTCCCTGGAGGACTGAGCAGAGCAGTGCCCCTAGTGTCAGGAGACTGATGCAGAGCAGGCCCTAGTGCTGGTCAGGAGACTGAGCAATTG
>NW_019943347.1:77895-81618 GCF_002910315.2 Salvelinus sp. IW2-2015
AGTGTCGCGGAGATGATCAGACGCCCTAGGTCGGAGAGACTGTCAGAGGCAGAGGGCCCAGTGTCGGGGGACTATCAGCAGGCCCTGTGTCAGAGGACACTAGGGCCTGCTCTGATCGGTCTCCTGACACTAGGGCCTGCTCTGATCAGTCTCCCGACAGTGGAATATGCGGTGCCCAGTCTCCCGACAGTGGAATATGCGGTGCCCAGTCTCCCGACACTAGGGCCTGCTCTGATCAGTCTCCCGACAGTGGAATATGTGGTGCCCAGTTGATAATTGCCTCAAAACTGAACCTAAACTATTTCTAAACTAATTTCACACATTTAACAACAGATTAAGTAATGTATACTAATATATAAAAGTATGTGGACACCTCTTCAGCATGTTGCCTGTAAAAATTGTCTGTCCTTGGTTGCAACACTCACTACCGAGTTCCAAACTGCCTCTGGAAGCAACGTCAGCACAATAATTGTTCGTCGGGAGCTTCATGATATGGGTTTCCATGGCTGAGCAGCTGCACACAAGCCTAATATCACCATGCGCAATGCCAAGCGTCGGCTGGAGTGGTGTGAAGCTTGCCACCATTGGACTCTTGGAAACGCATTWTAGGTTATTGTCCTGCTGAAAGGTGAATTAATCTCTGTGTCTGGTGGAAAGCAGACAACCAGGTTTTACTCCAGGATTTTGCCTGTGGTCCATTTATTTTTTATCCTGAAAAACTCCCCAGTCCTTAGCGATTACAAGCATACCCATAACATGATGCAGACGCCACTATGCTTGTTGTGTTGGATTTGCACTTTGATTTCAGGGCAAAAAGTTAATTTCTTTGCCACATTTTTTGCAGTATTACTTTAGTGCTTTGTTGTAAACAGGATGCATGTTTTGGAATATTTTCATTCTGTGCTTCTTACTTTTCACTCTGTTAATTAGGTTAGTATTGTGGAGTAACTACAATGTTGTTGATCCATCCTCAGTTTTCTCCTGTCACAGCCATTAAACTCGGTAACTGTTTTAAAGTCACCATTGGCCATGGTCATGGTGAAATCCCTGAGCCAGTTTCCTTCCTCATCCGCCAACTGAGTTATGAAGGACGCCTGTATCTTTGTAGTGACTAACTTCACCGTGCTCAAAGGGATATTCAATGTCTGCTTTTTTAATTTTAGTTTTACCCATCTACCCATTGGTGCCCTTTTTACGAGGCATTGAAAAACCTCCCTGGTCTTTGGTTGAATCGGTGTTTTGAAATTCACTACTCGACTGAGGGACCTTACAGATAATTGCATGTGTGGGGTACAGAGATTTATTTTGATTTTTAATTTAACCTTTATTTAACCAGGCAAGTCCGTTAAGAACAAATTCTTATTTACAATGACGGGGATTCGACGGGGATAGCTCGGGGATTCGATCTAGCAACCTTTTGGTTACTGGCCACCTCTACCTCTACACTCTAACCACTAGGCTACCTGCCGACCCCTAATGAGTTAGCCATTTAAAAATATATATGTTATTAAACACTTATTGCACACAGAGTTCATGCAACTTATTATGTGACTTGTTAAGCACATGTTTACCCCTGAGCTTCTTTAGGCCATAACAAAGGGGTTGAGTAGTTATTGACTCAAGACATTTCAGCTTTTCATTTTTAATTAATTATTACCAATTTTGAAAAACAGATGTTCGGTTCAGTTTTCATCCCAACTCTATGATGAACCAAGTCGTCTTTTAAGTTATGCCCTTTTGAAAATGTATTGATTCAGAGTTCACACTGAAAATAGTGTTTTACACCCATCCAGACTTGACACTGACATACACACAGGAGTTGGGGGAGGGGAAGCAGCTAGAGAATGTCCACTCACTGTTTGCTGCCGAGTGCCTGTCCTGGTCCCACAAATCATCTGGTTTGACTGGGGAGGACCGCTAAGGACTGTGGGAGTTCAAAACCCGTGTTTCTGTCTGAGTGTGTGTCTCTCTCTCTCCTGTGGGAGAGGCAACAAACGGTGAGGAGGGGACAGACGTGACCTGATCCTCAGAGGTCATCGGAACGATCTGCTGTACTGGACAGACGTGACCTGATGCTCAGGATGTCTAACTCCTACTGGGTCTTCTATAAGGACGCATCATGACAGGGCTTTATCGTTGGGTCTTCTATAAGGACGCATCATGACAGGGCTTTATCGTTGGGTCTTCTATAATGACTATCTATAAGGACGCATCATGACAGGGCTTTATCGTTGGGGGTCTTCTATAAGAGGACGCTCATGACAGGGCTTTATCGTTGAGTCTTTCTATAAGGACGCATCATGACAGGGCTTTATCGTTGGGTCTTTCTATAAGGACGCATCATGACAGGGCTTTATCGGTTGGGTCTTTCTATAAGGACGCATCAGAGGGCGCTTTATCGTTGGACTTTCTATAAGGACGCATCATGACGGGGCTTTATCGTTGGAGTTCTTTCTATAAGGAGAGCATCATGACAGGGCTTTATGTTGGTCTTTCTAAAGGAAGCATCATGACAGGGCTTATTCGTTGACTTTTATCTATGGACACATCATGACAGGGCTTTATCGTTGGTTCTTCTATAAGAGCTAGCATGCAACGCTCACTTCCTAGCGTAAGGACACATCATGACAGGGCTTTTCGTTGGTTTTCTATAAGGACGCATCATGACAGGGCTTTATCGTTGGTTCTTCTATAAGGACGCATCATGACAGGGCTTTATCGTTGGTTCTTTCTATAAGGACGCATCATGACAGGGCTTTATCGTTGGTTCTTCTATAAGGACGCATCATGACAGGGCTTTAGTTGGTTCTTCTTAAGGACGCATCATGACAGGGCTTTATCGTTGGTTCTTCTATAAGGACGCAATCATGACAGGGCTTTATCGTTGGTTCTCTATATAGGAGCGCATCATGACAGGGCTCTTGTCGTATGGGTCTATCTTCTATAAGGACGCATTCATGACAGGGCTTTATCGTTGGTTTGTCTAATAGGACATCATAACAGGCGGGTCATTTATCGTTGGGTCTTCTATAAGGACGCATCGATGAAGGGCTTTATGCGTTGGTTCTTCTATAAGGACGCAGTCATGACAGGTGCTTTTATCGTTGGGTTCTTCTATAGACTGCATACATGACAGGGCTTATAGATCGTCTGGTTCTTTTATAAGAGATGCATCATGCAGGGCTTTATCGTGTGGGAGTTTTCTATAAAGGATGCCATCATGACGGGGCTTTATCGTTGGGATCTTTCTATAAGGACGTCTCATGCAGGGCTTTAATCGTTGGGAATCTTTCTGTCAGGATGAGAAATAAGTGATGCATTATCCTCAGGCATGTTGACGCAGGCAGGGACCAATCCTCTCTCATCTCTGATTGACCTACGACCAGACCATACATTGACACCAACACACACTTGTTTGTTTTATTGGGAATGAATACTAAGTAATAATAATCATTTACTAATGGCATTTGTTGTGTTCTTGTCTTCCAGATGGATTGATAGATATGGAGGAGGCCACGGGCACCTCTATGAAGGAAGAAATACTTCAGTTGCTTTTCAAATTCAGAGTCGGGAGCTATCAACACGCATTTCCAGGATTCACACCTCAACGGTAAGGTAGCTAGCCAGAGCGCACATCTTGTCTTGAGTACTGTAAGCTTAACTGCGCACGACTCGCGTAAGCTAGCCATATGAGCACACGATCAGTCCTCAGTTGTTCGAGTC
>NW_019943347.1:81643-93128 GCF_002910315.2 Salvelinus sp. IW2-2015
CTTCTATAAGGACGCATCATGACAGGGCTTTATCGTTGGTTCTTCTATAAGGACGCATCATGACAGGGCTTTATCGTTGGGTCTTTCTATAAGGATGCATCATGACAGGGCTTTATCGTTGGTTCTTCTATAAGGATGCATCATGACGGGGCTTTATCGTTGGGTCTTTCTATAAGGATGCATCATGACGGGGCTTTATCGTTGGGTCTTTCTATAAGGACGCATCATGACAGGGCTTTATCGTTGGGTCTTTCTGTCAGAATGAGAAATAAGTGAATGCATTATCCTCAGGCATGTTGACCAGGCCAGGGACCAATCCTCTCCATCTCTGATTGACCTACGACCCAGACCATACATGAACACACACACACTTGTTTGTTTATATTGGAGAATGAAATATAAAGTAATATATAATCATTTAATATGGCATTTGTTGTGTCTTGTCTTCCAGATGGATTGTAGATATGGAAGGAGCCACGGGCACACTCTATGAAGGAGAGAAATTTCAGTTGCTTTTCAAATTCAGTGGTCGGTATCCTTTCGATTCACCTCAGGTAAGTAGCTAGCCTAGCGCCTCTTCATTGAGTACTGTAGCTACTAGCTCGCTAGCTAGCTTAGCACCTCCTCGTTGTTGAGTACTGTTGCTACTAGCTAGCCTTGCGCCACCGCGTTGATGAGTACTGTTGCTACTAGCTAGCCTTGCGCCACCTCGTTGATGAGTACTGTAGCTACTGGCTAGCCTATCACCTCCTCGTTGATGAGTACTGTTGCTACTAGCTAGCCTTGCGCCACCTCATTGATGAGTACTGTAGCTACTGGCTAGCCTAGCGCCACCTCGTTGATGAGTACTGTAGCTACTAGCTAGCCTAGCGCTGCCTCATTGAGTCCTGGTGTTACGAGCTAGTCTAGCGCCTCCTCATTTAGTACTATAGCTACCAGCTAGCCTAGCGGCTCCTCATTGAGTACTATAGCTACTAGCTAGCCTAGCGCCTCCTCATTGAGTACTATAGCTACTAGCTAGCCTAGCGGCTCCTCATTGATGAATAGTACTGTATAGCTTAGTAACTATTGAATCAGCAAGCTAGGACACTGTCAAGATCCATCCATGCTCTGTGAGTACGCTGAGTGGGCATGTTGCTTAGTAACAGGTCATTTATCAAACTGAATGAAGAGGGTGGATATCATTCTGTAAGGTAGAGAGGGTTCCAGTCTACTGGTCTGAAGAGGGTAGATATCATTCTGTAAGGCAGAGATTCCAGTCTACAGCGCTATTTTAAACACATAGCATATCTTCCACATTTTTTAAAGACAATAATTGCTTCAATTACACCAGAGGTATGCCCTTCAACTGAATATTTTAAAATGTCACAGAAGACGTGATGAGAATATTTTTGTTGCTAATGGCAGCCTGCAGTACCCTGGACAGYCTTCAACTTGAGTTATTCAATCAGAGGGGGAACACTGAGCTAGCATGCAACGTCACTTCCTAGCGTAGCTTAAACTGTGCATGTTATGTCTCCGTGACACGCCATCTTAACCGACTTCCTTTGGCTTCAATGCGCTCTTGAGTCTTCACATAGAAGTGAATGATGTCACGTGATCCATGGCTTTGTCCATTCATATATACAGTCATTGGCTACGCACATACCAGTCGACGCTCTAGCTCTGGTCCAATGCGTTATATTAGTACGTTTGTATCAAAGTGGTCAAAGTTGGGAGATCTAGCTAGCTAGCTATGTGTTGGGGATGGTTTGAGTTTTGATCATTGTTTAATACAATGTTAATGACAAAATCAATACAACCAAGAAACTACTGTTGATTTAGCTGTCACCTGCTAGCTAGAAATACTAACGTTAGCTAGCTAGCTAGAAATACTAACGTTAGCTAGCTAGCTAGAAATACTAACGTTAGCTAGCTAGCTAGAAATACTAACGAAGCAACTATGCAAGCAATCCCAGAGGCCTGGAGGCAGAACGGTCACTAATGGGCTGACCCCTACTTCTTCTTGGTTCGGCTGGTGTAGGTAGTAGTGGAGCTTGGAACACGGTGGCCGGTTTTCTTACATTTTCACCTTCGCCCTTGGTTTCTTCACTGTTGCACAAGCGGCGGTGCGAGCTCACCCTCTCACTCGGCTCTCTCTCTTCTTTCAAGTAGTGGGTACATTACACTTTACAGTCTACCTTACAACTGCTGCCGTCATCGGTTTGGTGTGCACATCTTTTAACACTCCTCTTCTTCTTTAGTAGTGGACAGCTCCATCACTCACACTCCCTCTCTTCTTTAGTTGTGGTGATACACTACATCACCACACTTCCCGTTCTCTCCTTTAGTGTGGTTGGCACTTACCATTTCACCCCTACACTCCTCTCTTCTTTAGTTGTGGACACTGACATCACCGACACTCCCTCTCTTCTTTAAGTTGTGGACACTACATCACTTGGACCCACGACTCCCTCTCTTTCAATTAGTATGTTGTGCCTTCGGAGCATTCGGTTTGACGAAGCCAGTTGCGCTACGGGGCCCGCCCGCCGTCCGGACGGCTATCGCAAGCAGCCCAGCAGGTCCCTGCCTAGCCCTGCAAGTTTTCCAACCCATTCTGTGCCGAAAATTGTGGATTACGATCGAATCGATACTCACGCAGACTGACAGACTGTCTCATTCTTTTTTGGTCAACTTGATTGGTATGATTTACTATCGGTTAGATTTGTGTATGCGTTTAATGCGCATATATTTTGTTTTTGTCCAGTGGTTCTTCTGCTTGCACCTCCACACTCCCTCGCCCTCTCTTTTTTTTTCTCTTTTTCTATGGTTTAGTTCGGCAGCAGTTCTTTACCCACCTCGTCCGCACTCCCTTTGTTCTTTCTCTCCACGCCCACGTGGGCTGCCGCACTTCGTGGCGGTGTGTGTTGTTTGCCCCGCTGTCTTCTTTGTTCTGTTTCCCGTGTTTTGATCCGTGTGGTCAGAATTTGGCCTTGCCATGCCCATTCGGCCACCCTCCCTTCTCTCTTAATCGCTTGTTTCTTTTTTTCCTATCTGCTATTGTTAGGTACCTTCTTGCAGTTTTTCGTTTGCGCCCTGTATTTGTCTCTGTGCACCCTTTGCAGAACGACTCACACTCGGCTTCCAGTCCATCTACCCTCGTTTTGTGTTTCTGTTCAGCTCTGGCGTCTTACTCTTTTTTACGCCCCCTTGTTTTTCCTCAGCCCCTGAGTCCTGAACTAACACACACGTTTTGCGCCGCTGCGTTTACACAGTCTCCCCAGTTGGGCTGTCATTCTGCAGCCTCCGTGGGTTTTCCCTCGTTTACTCCCCCCGTGTCTCAGTTGTGTGGTTACCGGTCTTTCCTTCTGGTTTGCCTGGTTTGGCTGTCGTGTTCCCTGCTCTCTTCTTTACGTTGTGGTATGTGCTGTGAAACTATATGACTGTGTCTGTATCACTCCGAGTCAGCTTCCGGCGGTGGCTCCTCGGACGCTGGCCGCCATCGCCGACTGCAGTTGTTTTCTTAGTAAGTGGTGTCCTGGTGACCCTCTCAACAGGCATAGTCGTGTCTGATTATGTGCCCTCCCATCCATTTTTTTTGTCCATGTGGTCCCCGGTGTAGCCTTACGTGACCCTGCTTCATTCCGGGCTTCCCCCCCAAACGCGTTCAGCTCATCCCCCATACCTACCATTCGCGCCGCACAGTCGAATCACGTAGGGGGCTAAATCCTATCCCGGGCGTCCGTCCCGCGTCTGTGCGGGGGCGCTTAGTGAGGTCCTCTGTGTCGGCTTCGTGCTGCGTGTCCCGGGTCAGTCGCAGCGCCGTCCCGGGGGGGTGCGACTGACGGTACAGTCTGGTAGCATATTTGCCTGAATGTTTCCGGGTCTATGGCTTGGGTGCCGCTGTTTCTCGCGCGCTTTGGCTTAGCGCTATTGTGCGTTACTAGCTGGTCCCGCTGCTGCTGGCACTACGAGTAGAGCCATTATCCTCGGGTGTCTGAGGTCTTTTTTTTGGCCACCCCATTTTATTTTTTCACTTTCTTTGGGGGCACCACCTTCTGACCCCCGGCCTGGTCTCAGGGTCTGGATAGAGCAGGCAGTTGCCTCGGTGCTGTATGGGCGTTCGCCTACCTCTTTGTGTTTTGTGTCGGCAAGAACTGATGACAGACTTGCCTACGAGGTCCTCACGTGTATGCAATTAACGATATGGTTCAGGATGTCTCGCGAGATGGATGCCATGCTTGCATCAGACTTTGAAAATCTGCGGACCATTTGCACCCTTTTTCACAGTTCTAGGGGGAAATAGGTTTTGTCGTGCCTCTTCCTGACTGTTCTTTGTGTGCTTTGGCATGTTAGTTTGTCTGGTGATGTGGTTACAGGCACTCATGAGCTCTCCAGCTTCCATGCTCCTCTGAGCCTTTGTGAATTGTAGCTATAGGTGGTGGTGGTGGTGCATCGAGGTTTCTTTTACTTTGGTCCAATACATCTCCTTTGTTTGAATCCCGTATGAAGGGGGAGGTTTGTTGTCCTGGACATGACCGCGGCGGTTTCTGTCCCTCCTCCGGCTGTTCGTTGGTTGGCTTCTCGGTTAACCCCTGTTGTGGCCCGTTGGCACTTCTGCTGGTGTTTGGAAAGTCGGTGCTGACCTGCAGTCCTGACGTGACCAGGGAGTCCAGTAGGGGCCTGAGAGCCGCGGACGCCGTGTTGGGTCGGCGTGGCAAGATGTGTTGTCCTCCCTTGCACATTGGGGGCGGGGCCTTGTCGAAGTCAGGAATCAGTTGCGAAGGTAGGTGGTTTAGATTTACTGCGTTTAGTTCATGTAAAAGTTAATAATGAGCGTATGGTGTTGAATACTGACAATGAAGTGTATACGTCAGTGATAAGCATTTCTCCAATAGGTGTTTATAAATTTATTGCTAAAGGGTAGTTGTGGATGCTGATATGAGACGTTGCATTATTCTTGTTTGGGAGTAGGGGATTATGGGACAAATTTTGGAGATGGGTTAAGGGTTTTACTGAGATAATGGTGTTGGTGAGATGACAAAGACTTTTCAAAGTATTCATGGCTAAAGACATGAGTGCTACGGGTCGGATATACTATAATTTAGGGCTATGTGCTTTTAGTTGGATGTATAGTCGTTGGGACACAGGGATTAAAAATACGGTGGTCTGCTTTCTTCTCAGGAAGCGTGAGAAAAATAGTCGCTGTAAATAGTCCATCTCTTATTTTAGTGTATGCCTTGGACAATATACAGAAAGAACGTGGTCGGCCCCGACAAACTTCTGTCACCCTCATCCCTTTCTTTTTGGTTCAGATCCACGAGCCTATTGCACACACTTACGGATTCGACGCGCACGTTGACACGGAACGCATTTCTCTCGGCGGTCTGCACTTTCATCTTTCGTCTTTTGGCCATCTATACCGCATTGTTTGTATATGTTCAGACTACTCTGTTTGTGTTGCATAGGGTGTGTTTCATTGTCTTTCCTAGATGTTGATAACTGATAGCTGATTCCGTCTGGTTTTTCTGAATGAAAATGAATCGGTCCCCGCCTATCGGAGCACTCTGCGGGTGAGTGCGCTTTCCCCCACGGTGTCATAGGACGGCTGCGTGCGCACCAGGAAGGCGCGTCCCATCGTGGCCGCCGCCTCTTGCCTGCTTGCGTGCAGCTTCATGGTCGCCTAGCGCCGCACCGTCCATGGCGCCACACGGTTCGGCACAGCAGCGTGGGCCAGGTGCTGAGGCCCAGCGGACGCGACGAGGCGCGCCATGACGCACCGGGTCGCAGGACGGTGCCACCCTGGTTGTATTCAACGTCCCCTTTTGCAGTGTAAACTTGCCTACTTTGGTATTTGCACCTAGAAGACATTCTGTTCGCTCTCCCTTGTCTCTCCTATGCAATCACATTTTTTGATGCGTGTGGGTCCACTGGTGAATTTTTTATGGCTAACAGGTGACATTGTCGACTCCGCCTGTTCGCGACCGTGGTTGCCCAAGAACCCTTGTAAATGCAAAATCCTAAACACTGCGGATTCCCTGCAGCGTTATGGTCTGTCGTGGTCGGGTTGGAAGGGAAGAAGTTGGGACGGATCAATAATCTGGTCTGCGGGAAATAGCACGGTACGAGGCGAGAGCGGCTGAGGGCGGGGCAGAGAGGACGCATCCGTCGTCTGCCTATCCCCGTGGCTCGTCCGGGTGGCGGGGGAGAGGCGTGGGAAGGTGTTCCTGTGAAGCAGCTGGGGGCGGAGACGTAAATGAGAGCTGCTAACCAGCCCCGCCGACGGAGGCAGCACCTGCTAGACCCGACTTGCATTACAACCATCGTTCACCAGGATGTGGGGACTCTAACTGTACTGAATTGGGTGGGCGCTTAAACGAATCTTCCCCCGGATGTCGGTCAGTTTACTTGGGCAAAAATTCACTTTAACTCCCCCACCTTAAACCATTCGGACGGAGAACATGGCCAGATCTAGACCCTGGTTAAGTTCAAGTTTTAGGGGGACTTTCTTTAAACACCAAAAACGGTATGGAATAGGGAAAGATCACTAGGCCCAGCGCAAGTACGTCAAATGCAGCCTGGCTTCAGGTAGTTTTTGCTTTTCTCCTACCTGTTAGGTGGGGATAGGGATTTGGTACTGTCTCGCTTCTGGTTCGGGGTACCTCACTGCCCCGCTACATACAGTCTAGCTGATACCATAAACTAGGTCTGGGGGTTGAACCGATGAGATTGCGTATCACGTCTTTCGATCGATTAGTGTGTCCTCCGTTGGGCTGGAGGAGTCCCGCCGCTGCGCCCTCGGGGGTTGCTGGAAACCCTGCCTCTTCGGCTTCCACTGAAGCGGCCAACGAGCAAGTTGATTGGAGGGGTCTTCGGCCGTCCTCGTGGGCTGCTGTTCTCCGTTCCATGCGTGACATGTGTAGTGTCAATTTTTCCTCGCGACCCAGAACCAGGCTGGATACTGGGGATAATGAACAGTGAGCTAAAGGGACGAGCCAGGAGGCTTTGTTGGCAGAGCCCTATGCCAGTATGTAAAATGTGTATATGGAAATGGAAATGATGGCATTCAGGAGCACAAGCCACACTGCTGTCGTTCAGTCCGATTAGTTCCTTTACATACCATGATTGTGGGCATCCAGGTACAAGATGGCACTTCTTACTGCCGCACATGCCGATTAAGCCATCCCGACGCTTTGCTGTATTGTGAGCTGGTGTGGCTGTAATTAGTGTCGATAGGTGCGGTAGCTTTCGATCCTCGAAGTGCCTCGTCACCTGTCGCTTATCTTTGTCAGAATCGGTTGTCGCTGTTTAATCCGGGACAGGTACTTGCTGCAGGGTTATATAAAATCCCTGGCGAGTGTCGGAATACAATTCGTGCCTTACCGCGTGTGCATAGCTATGAGTTCATCAGGAAGTGTATATGGAGTGATTGTTGGTCTTCTTCCCTGTGTCGCCCTCCCTCCGAATCTTCTCTTCCCTGGTTTGTGTGTGACTCAGTAGATAACAGCCGCTGGGTGTACGCTGGCGAAGTCGCCTCATTAGTACGTGCGATGCAACAGCGTTGGGGTGGCATAGGAGCTGCTGTGCCAGCACTGTGTGTGCTGGCGCCATGTAATAAGGGGCAAATAGATACGTTCTGCGTAGCGCAGACTCTGCGCATTTAATAGACCTCAGTGTGGAAAGCTTCGACTGGATAAGTTTATTGATAGACATCAGCAAACCGCTTGTAAGTGGTCTTGTGCTCTGCCATCTGGTAAGGCAAATCAAGACCCGCGTCTTCGGACTCGCTAGTTGCTGATGATCTGGCTTAATTGGCAGGTTCTACGCAGAGCTTACGATCATCGGACTTACAAAAGGGAACAAGCCGAAAGACCCCTCATGCTGTCTCCTCCGGCGCTGGCTTGTTGGTATGTGCCATAGACCACACTATTTGCTTACTAGGCCGGGGCCCTGGTTGCGTTTTCCGGTTTTGCTTGTGCTCTTGTGGATCGCTCTTTGTGTTTTGCTGCCCTTGTTCCTTTCTGCTCCAATCCATGCTGCGTTTTTTGCACTTGTCACGTTCTTCTTCTGGCCGGTTTGGTCGGCTCGTCGATTTTCCTCACAGAACGCTTATCCGTAGGTTGCTGACGTACGCAGCATGCCCAACTGTGAGCTCCTTGTGCGCCCGCCCCTCCGTAGCACCCGTGCTCACTTTCTTTGTCATCAGGACGCTTCCCGCTCTGTCTTCAACTCGAAGAGACTCAGGTCAAGCTCGGAGATGTTCGCATATTTACGAGTTGTTGCCGCTGGTCTCCATCCCTAGAGTCACTCGACCCTTCCTCTGGAACGCCCACTCTCTGACTACATTCCTTTGCTATATCCTGTGCTCTAGCGGTCGTAGAGTATTGATGCACATCGGGCATCGCAATCTGTGCTAACTCGCAGTCTTCACACTGCCTGTACTGCTCCATCGCTGGCACAACCGCAGGATCTATCGTATAGCGCTTACTGCTTTATTAGAATCCTGCTGCTCTCCGATCTGATCGTCGTATCACGCTTCTAGCATTCAACACCATAGTACCCTCCCCCAAAGCCTCCACTTACAGATTAAGCGCTTGGGCCATGCCTCAATTAAGTCCGTGAACCCCGCCCTTGTGCACTGGCGTTAACCCGTGGGAGCCTTCCGCTGTGCAGGGCTTCTTTGGTGGACCTGCACTCCGAGAGGTTGGTTGACAGGGCGGGTGCTCGCGATGGCGCGGTCTCGGTTCCTCCTCGTTAGCCCTTGCTGCACTCTGCTACACTGCAGCACGACCGGGGGTCTGGTGTGGTGCTCTTCTGTGCTGCTCGTGGTCTCCTCACGCGTGTGGGGCACGTCCGCCCTCCCTTCTGTCTCTGAACCAATGTTCATCAAAGTGTGTGTGCTACAAGGACCATCGCACAATACCATCATTAGGCGTCTGCTACTCAGAGGCAGGTGATGATAGGGACAGTCCGTGTGATGCAGGGAGCACGCTGAGGGCCTCTGGGAGGTGTGGGTCCGCTATTGCGGGCCTGATATTGGGCACGCGCCCCTGGCGAATCGAACTGCGCTCCACTTTAATAATGTTTACGCATACTGATCTTACTCATTTCTTTCTATATTCGTATAGCCTACTGTTTATTTATATTCTATTAGCCGTATTCTAGTGGACATGGAGTGAGCGGCACAGCAGCTGGTAGCGGCGCATTTCGCTTTCTGAGTGTTTAACTTCACCTCTACTCCTCACCATTTCCTTAGGATATTCCATTCCAGATCCTTGACCCGTCGTGACGTGGTCGAATGTTTCAGCTCCGATGTTGTATTTGCTCGCGGCTGTGCGTTATACTTTGAGCATGTGGTCCAGACTAGATCATCCCGCGTTCCGTCATTACGCTGACAATCTGCTACAAATCGCGTCAGGACTTATTGGTGGTATGCATGTCTTGATGGTTGGTGTCTAGTGTATGGCTACTCGTACATGCTCGGTGGTGTTGTGAGCGGTGTATGTCGAGTTCCCATATACCCCGGGTACTTGATTCTGCGTAGATTTTTCGTGATCGGTGTTCTTCACGCGAGGCATCCGGATGTGCCGTCGCTCCCTCGTTGTAGTCCGTGTTCGGTCGTTGACACTTGTTAATGACACTTGCTATAGCGAGGCAACAGAAGACTGTATGCGAGATGTCAATATCTGGGATGTACCCGACGGGTTTTGGCACGTTTATCGCCGCAAATCTTCGGTCTCTGCCACTATTGTTCGCTAGATTACGAACCGTGCTTTGTTCCTTTGTGGGCGTTTCCACTTCTGTGTTCTTTCTATTATGGGCTACAGTCGTACTCTTTTTCGACGTTATTTTTACTGTTCTGTGTGAGACTTCCATTGGTGAATACAGACACAGCGCTGCGTGCCATGGTCTGAGGTTTACATCATATTTTGGTCAGAAACTGCAGGAAATCATGTAAACAAAACATCAACACAACTATTGGTTCATTTCTTGATATCAGTTGTCCGTTCTCAATTACTTGTTTGTTGGTCTGTCTTCATATTCAATGATGCTCGTTTCCTTGTTACTCAATGCTCTAGGTGGTTCTGATATCTATTCCCTTTCATTATCACTTTTATTGCTCCTGTTCTCAATATTGTAGCAGTGTTTGTGCTTCCTGTAACCCAGAGTACTCTACTGTTGTTCCTTTCTTGCGCCAGGCCAGCTCCAGCAGATTACCACTCGTGCTGCCTAGTGTGCTTTGTTATGCTGACACTGTCCTATATAGTCTTTAGGGTCTAGCAGTCTGATTAGCTCCAGTTCCAGCTCGTACTGTCTATGCTTTTTAGCAGCGTTGCATCTTGTCGGGTCTTCCTGGCCTCTTCTAGTTGGCCAGCTCTGCAGCCTCTTAGATCGCCGTCCCGCTCTATTGCCGTCCGCCGTTCCCATCCGGCCTGTTTTTCCCAGTTGCGTCCCGTGATAGTACTGTTTACCCTCCCCTCTTGATTGCTCCCCATCCTCTTAGTGGGTCTTTATATGCACGCTTAAACCGTCAGCGAGTTCTTCCCCCGGTTGAGTCATGACTATCCGATCAGAGTAGCTTAACACTGTTTTTTGACGCAACAAATCTATATCTCCCGTTTTAGCTTAACTTTTCAGACTCACCTGCTTCATAGTCAGATACTGGTAGCATTGCGTTATGGTTGTTTTCCGTTTGATCAGCCATGATGGCCTCCGTTTCTTTCTCATATTGCACTCGTCCTCAAGGCTTACTAGGATTTAGCATAGATTGTGGTCTTGCCTTTGGCTTCTTGTGGCCAGTTTGCTTCAGGTGCCCTTTCTAGCTATCTTATGTTCGTTCCTTAGTCGTCCCAGGCTTACATCACCTGGCCATTGAAGCATATGTGCCCTAGCTTCCGTCCTTGGCTTCTCGTTTTTCCACTCTATTTGGTAACTCAAGTTCATATTGTCACTTTAGCTCGTTTAGACTGACACTGTATCGGGTAGCTCCTTCTGATATTTCTAGCTTAGCTAGCTACATTATGACCTACAGCTGCTCGGCTCCCGGCTCAGGTAGTATCTAACTCTGTGGCGCACCTGATCGTTCACGCTACCATCGTCTCTTAGTGAGTTCTGTCTTTAGCGATTATGCCTAGGCGCGCTAATACTGGCGGAAGAGGAATATGGGAGGTAATTCTGCTAGCGTCTTGAGAGTCCTTAGCTCGCTTCTGCTGCCAGACCGCGGTTAGTTCCATCATTCTTGCTTTGAGGAATTTGAATGTCTCCTAGCCCTAGTACCCAGGTTTACGTTTCCAGCTAATAATTTGCGCCTTTTTGTCTCCACCCATGTCGATTAAGCTAGATGTTTCTGGAATACTATGGAAGCGGTCTTGTGGTTTGTATTCCTACTATGCTTTTCTTTTGAGTTTATGGGCTCAGCTAATAGAATGGCTTAACCTGTATAGGTATTTCTAGCTAGCGTGCCTAACTGTTAGTATTTCTAGCTAGTAGCTAACGTTGTAAATTA
>NW_019943347.1:93153-96918 GCF_002910315.2 Salvelinus sp. IW2-2015
TGAGCTAAGCTAGCTATCGTTAAGAGTAATTCTAGCTAGGCTAGCTATCGTTAGCAGTTGGCTAGCTTAGCTAGCTATCGTTAGCAAGTTCTAGCTAGCTAGCTATCGTTAGTATTTCTAGCTAGCTAGCTATCGTTAGTATTTCTAGCTAGCTAGCTAACGTTAGTATTTCTAGCTAGCTAGCTAAACGTTAGTATTTCTAGCTAGCTAGCTAACGTTAGTATTTCTAGCTAGCTAGCTAACCGTTAGTATTTCTAGCTAGCTAGCTAACGTTAGTTTTTCTAGCTAGCTAGCTAACGTTAGTATTTCTAGCTAGCTAGCTAACGTTAGTATTTCTAGCCTAGCTAGCTAACGTTAGTATTTTCTAGTTAGCTAGCGTAACGCTAGTAAGTTATATTCTGAGCTAGCTAGACTAACGTTAGTATTTCTTAGCTAGCTAGTCAACTGGTGTATTTCTAGCTATGCTAGCTACACGTTAGTATTCTAGCTAGCTAGCATACGTATTATTTCTAGCTAGTAGCTAACGTTAGTATTTCTAGCTAGCTCTTAGTTCTAACGTTAGTGGTAATTCTCTAGTGTCTAGGCTAGCATAACAGTTCACAGTATATTTCTAGGCTGCATGAGTGTACGCTGTAAATTCAACACAGTAGTTTCTCTTTCGTTGTCTATGTATCTCCTCATATAGTACCTTAGGAAACAATAGATACACATTATAAACAACAATCGATCATACAATCTCAATACCCATCCTCCGAACAACATAGCTTTAGCTTAAGCTAGCAATCTCCCACACATTTGCACACCAACGGCGTAATTGAATACAAACGTACTAAAGCCTATCACGCACTCTGGACCCAGAGCCAGCGAGCGTCGACTCGTAATCACCCCCCCCCCCCCACACACACAACACTAAATATATTTCCGTTAACACAGAAATATTCAGACAATGACTATGTATGACAGAGACGTATGAGAGAGGAGAAATGGAGAGAGCGACAGTGAGCCGACCCCAGAGAGAGAAGAGGAGAGAGAGGAGATGATGAGAGAGACAGAGAGAACAGAGGGCAGGGCGAGGGTAAGGCAGTGAGACCAATGACTGATATATGGAATGGAGCAAAGCCCAGATCGATCGTGAAGCTCAAGTCCGCAGCTTCTAGTGTGAAGGAGCAGTGCGAACTACTAACGATAGCTAGCTAGCTAGCTGGAACTACTAACGATAGCTAGCTAGTAGCGTAGTGGTATCTGCTGGAGCTGCTGGAGAAGGTATCTGTTAGAGCCAACTCTATTGAGCAGGGCTAGTGTTAGTGATTCATCCTTGCATTGTGGTTTTGATACAAAGTAACTTGAGACGAACTGTCAAGATGAACAATAGTTGTGTTGATGTTTTGTTTACATGATTTCCTGCAGTTTCTGACCAAAATATGATGTAACTCACTAGCCTGTGTCTTATTCATTAGTGCACACTAGAAATACGTCGAAAAAAGGTGTGCAAATAAAATAACGCGGTTTTCATTAGACAAGTTTGGGTAGTCCCTTCTCCATTTTGATCCATGTTCTTTTGTTTGGTGTCTTGTGAATACGACCCTGATGTCTAACACCATAAAAATCCAATAAAATGTTATTGGTCACATACATACATACATACATACATACATACATACATACATACATACATATTTAGCAGATGTTATGGCGGGTGTAGTGAAATGCTTGTACAGAACAATACACACTAATCGAAAGTAAAATAATGGAATTTTAGAAATATATAAATATTAGATCGAGCAATGTCAGCGTGGCATTGACTAGAATACGGTAGAATATAAAACAGTATATACATATGAGATGAGTAAATCAGTATGTAAACATTATTAAAGTGGCCAGTGATTCCAAGTCTATATATAGGGCACCACACTCCCAGGGCCCTCACCTCCTCCCTGTAGGCTGTCTCATCATTGTTGGTAGTCAGACCTAATATGGTTGTGTCCTTTGCAAACTTGATGATTGAGTTGGAGGCGTGCGTGGCCACGCGGTCGTGGGTGAACAGGGAGTACAAGAGGGGACTGAGCACCTTCACCACCTRGGTGCGGCCTGCCAGGAAGTCCAGGACCCAGTTGCACAGGGCGGGGTTCAGACTTAGGGCCCCAAGCTTAATGATGAGCTTGGAGGGTACTATGGTGTTGAATGCTGAGCTATAGTCAATGAACAGCATTCTTATATAGGTATTCCTCTTGTCCAGATGGGATAGGGCAGTGTGAATGCCGATGCCGATGCGATGCCGATTGCATCATCTGTGGACCTATTGGGTCGGAAAGCAAATTGGAGTGGGTCCAGGGTGTCAGGTAGGGTGGAGGTGATATGATCCTTGACTAGTCTCTGAAAGCACTTCATGATGACAGAAGTGAGTGCTACGGGGCGATAGTCATTTAGTTCAGTTACCTTAGCTTTCTTGGGAACAGGAACAATGGTGGACATCTTGAAGCAAGTGGGGACAGCAGACCGGGATCGGTGACAATGTGTTATCCTCAAAGCCGGCGAAGGAGGGGTTTTAGCTTGTCCCTTTTGTAGTCCGTGATTGTCTGTAGACCCTGCCGTTGAATTGCGACTGTCTGATTTGCCTTACAGAGGGAATAACTACACTGTTTGTATTCTGTCATATTCTCAGTCACCTTTCCATGGTTAAATGCAGTGGTTCGAGCTTTCAGTTTTCTGCAAATGCTGCCGTCTATCCACCGTTTCTGGTTTGGGTTGGTTTTACTAGTCACAGTGGGAACAACATCTCCTATACACTTCCTGATGAACTCTGTCACCGTATCATTGTATTCGGCGATGTTATTCTCAGAGGCTACCCGGATTAAACACCACATTCTGATGAGATTGGGTGAATCAATACCGTACTATTCAACCTCTCCCGCCCTGCTTAATGCTGATGCCATGATCCCATCTGTACCTGGATGCCAACACAGTATGGCCGACACATTGGCTTTGTGGCTCCTAATGCCATCATGGATTGCCTAGGACACAGTGGAGACGGACAGCTCTCCCTCTCTCTCTTTTCTCTTTTATCTAGCAGAGTATGGGAGCTGGAGTGGAGCTGTAGCAGAGTGAGGAGTGGAGCTTGCCCTATTTAACTGGAGCATGGAGCGAGATTCCCAAAGGCTGGAGCGTCGGCCTTTTGGCCCGCTGTAATTTCGCTCCAGTAACGCTCTCTTCACCAGCTCAGGTCATGCCCGGCCCAGCATGCATTTGTAGTGTGCTGCTAATAGCCCCTTGATTTAGATACTGTCATGGCGTTTGTTGAATGTTTTCATAAAGAAACTGATAAATCACACAGGTGACTTACAAAGATGAAGACCAAGAGCAGGAGAGGGAGTGTGGTGATGTAGTGTACACTACTAAAGAAGAGAGGGAGTGTGGTGATGTAGTGTCCACTACTAAAGAAGAGAGGGAGTGTGGTGAAAGAGGAGGATCTGTATGTCACAATAAAAGAGAGGGAGTGGTGGTGATGTAGTGTCACTACTACGAAGAGAGGGAGTGTGGTGATGTAGTGTCCACTACTAAAGAAGAGAGGGAGTGTGGTGATGTAGTGTCCACAACTAAAGAAGAGAGGGAGTGTGGTGATGTAGTGTCCATAATAGAAGAGAGGGAGTGTGGTGATGTAGTGTCCACAACTAAAGAAGAGAGGGAGTGTGGTGATGTAGTGCCCAACTAAAGAAGAAGAGGGAGTGTGGTGATGTAGTGTCCAACAACTAAAAGAACGCGAGGGAC
>NW_019943347.1:96943-105638 GCF_002910315.2 Salvelinus sp. IW2-2015
GTAGTGTCCACTACTAAAGAGAGAGGGAGTGTGGTGATGTAGTGTCACAACTAAAGAAGAGAGGGAGTGTGGTGATTGAGTGTCCACACTAAAGAAGAGAGGGAGTGTGGTGATGTGAGTGTCCACAACTAAAGAAAGAGAGGGAGTGTGGTGGATGTAGTGTCCACTACAAAGAAGAGAGGGAGTGTGGATGTAGTGTCCACAACTAAAGAGAGGGAGTGTGGTGATGTAGTGTCCACCTACTAAAGAAGAGAGGGAGTGTGGTGATGTAGTGTCCATACTAAAGAAGAGAGGGAGTGTGGTGATGTAGTGTCCACAACTAAAGAAGAGAGGGAGTGTGGTGATGTGGTCCACTACTAAGAAGAGAGGGAGTGTGGTGATGTAGTGTCCACAACTAAAGAAGAGAGGGAGTGTGGTGATGTAGTGTCCACAACTAAAGAAGAGAGGGAGTGTGGTGATGTAGTGTCCACAACTAAAGAAGAGAGGGAGTGTGTGATGTAGTGTCACAACTAAAGAAGAGAGGAGTGTGGTGATGTAGTGTCCACTACTAAAGAAGAGAGGGAGTGTAGTGTCCCAACTAAAGAGAGGGAGTGTGGTGATGTAGTGTCCACAACTAAAGAAGAGAGGGAGTGTGGTGATGTAGTGTCCAACTAAGAAGAGAGGGAGTGTGGTGATGTAGTGTCCACAACTAAAGAAGAGAGGGAGTGTGGTGATGTAGTGTCCACTATATAATAGAAGAGAGGGGTGGGGTGATGTGTGTCGAGTGTGGTGATGTAGTGTCCACTACTAAAGAGAGGGAGTGTGGTGATGTAGTGTCCACATCTAAAGAATCTGAAAAGTTACATATTTATTTTTATTTTACCTTTATGTATCTAGGCAAGTCAGTAAAGAACAAATTCTTATTTACAATGACGGCCTAGAAACAGTGGGTGAACKGCCTTAGAACGACAGATTTTTACCWTGTCAGCTCGGGGATTTGATCTAGCAACCTTTCGGTTACTGGCCCAACGCTCTAACCACTAGGCTACCTGCTGCTACGTATCCTGAAAGCATGGTGTACTTACTACGTGGACATGCTAAAGGAACGAGGTGGGTAGATAACTGTGCCATTGTAGCAAAATATTTACAAACTAAAAATCAGATCTCTTAAAGGTTTCGTTCATTTTTGTTCCTTTTATCTATACAATGGGCCATTAATTGATTTTTGTCCCAATAAGCCTGGCATATTCCCACGTTCAAGAAGCTTTCATTTTGTTCGGGTKATTTGTTTGGCAAGAGGGGCCAAAAAGGGTGTTTCTCATGCCCAGTGGCTCTGCCAGTGTGGAGAGGATGTTCTCTGCTGTGTCATCGCATGACCCGGAAGTGACACAGGGTGAACACGCGTTTCTAAAAAATAAATGCTAAAAATGATTTCAGAGGCACTAATACGTCAATTTGTTTAATTTTGTATTTAATTCTAAGTAAGTCACCGCATATATGCGCAATTTATAGACTATACTGATTTAATATAGCGAAATGTTTTTTTTTAAAGGTTTAGCGCTTTATGTTCCTACCAGCCTATTGTGTCACACTCGCAAATGCTTCACAATGTATTTCTTTGTAGGCTATAGCCTTGAAATAATTCAAAAGTATAGCCTAAAAAAATCATTTTCATTCCTCCTTAGACTCCCTGTCTGGCTCCTATTTAGTGTTTATATGCTGTTTAATATGACATGTAGCCTATTTGAAATGATGAGTGCTTACAGTCACCTTTTTTATGTTTATTCAAATACTTTTCATTCAAATCCATATGGTTTGGTTTCAATATTTCAAAAACCAAATGTATGTCCAGGTAGTCACAAAAATAGATGGGTGTTGGGTAATTGGCGGTTTTAGGTGGGTGTTGGGTAATTGGCGGTTTTAGGTGGGTGTTGGGTAATTGGCGGTTTTAGGTGGGTGTTGGGTAAATGGTGGTTGTTGTAAATGGTGGTTTGTGGTTTGGGTTAATGGTGGTTTTAGGTGGGTGTTGGGTAATTGGCGGTTTTAGGTGGGTGTTGGGTAATTGGCGGTTTTAGGTGGGTGTTGGGTAAATGGTGGTTTTAGGTGGGTGTTGGTAAATGGTGGTTTTAGGTGGGTGTTGGGTAATTGGGCGGTTTTAGGTAGGTGTTGGGTAATTGGCGGTTTTAGTGGGTGTTGGGTAATGTGGGTTTTAGGTGGGTGGTTGGGTAATTGGTGGTTTAGGTGGGTGTTGGTAATGGCGGTTTTAGGTGGGTGTTGGTAATTGGTGGTTTTAGGTGGGTGGTTGGGTAATTGGTGGTTTTAGGTGGGTGTTGGGTAATGGCGGTTTTAGGATGGTGTTGGGTAATTAGCGGTTTTAAGGTGGTGTTGGGTAATTGTGGTTTAGGTGGGTGTTGGGTATCGGTTTTAGGTGGGTGTTGGGTAAATGGCGGTTTTAGGTGGGTGTTGGGTAATGGTGGTTTTAGGTGGGTGTTGGGTAATGGTGGTTTTAGGTGGGTGTTGGGTAATGGCGTTTTAGGTGGGTGTTGGGTAAATGGCGGTTTTAGGTGGGTGTTGGGTAAATGGCGGTTTTAGGTGGGTGTTGGGTAAATGGCGTTTTTAGGTGGGTGTTGGGTAATTGGCGTTTTTAGGTGGGTGTTGGGTAAATGGCGGTTTTTAGGTGGGTGTTGGTAAATGGTGGGTTTTAGGTGGGTGTTGGGTAGATGGTGGTTTAATAAATGAAATGGAGTGAATATGGAGCAGCAGTCATTTTTTGGTGGGGGGGTTGGAAAAGGACATGGAGCTCTCAACTCACACTATCTAGAGCTCCTCTTCTCTCTCTATCTGTTCTCTCTCTCTCTAGCTGTCTCTCTCTCTCTAGCTGTCTCTCTCTAGCTGTCTCTCTAGTCTTCTCTCTCTTCTCTCTAGCTGTCTCTCTCTCCTCTAGCTGTTCTCTCTCTCTCTTCTAGCTGTCTTCTTCTCTAGCTGTCTCTCTCTCTCTAGCTGTCTCTCTCTTCTCTAGCTGTCTCTCTCTCTCTCTCTCTCTCCTAGCTGTCTCTTTCTCTTCTCTAGCTGTCTCTTTCTCTCTCTCTAGCTGTCTCTCTCTCTAGCTGTCTCTATGTCTCTAGCTGTCTCTCTCTCTCTCTGGCTGTCTCTCTGTCTCTCTCTCTCTCTCTAAGCTGTCTCTCTCTTCTCTAGCGGTCTTCTGTCTCTTCTCTCTCTAGCTGTCTTTCTCTCTAGCTGTCTCTCTCTCTCTAGCGTGTCTCTGTTCTCTCTCTCTCTAGTGTCTCTCTTCTCTTCTCTCTCTTCTAGCTGTCTCTCTCTCTAGCTGTCTCTCTCTCTAGCTGTCTCTCCCGATCTGTCTCTCTCTCTCTCTCTCTAGCTGTCTCTGTCTCTCTCTAGCTCTCTCTCTCTCTCTCTCTCTCTCTAGCTGTCTCTCTGTCTCTCTTTACGCTAGCGTATTAAAGCCCATGGGCCAGGTTTGAGGGGATTAGTTTATGGTGACAATCTTGTCAGCAGCAGCCCTGCCTATAAATAGGAGGTTGGTTGGTGGTACAGAGAGAATATTAGATAAACAGTCAGGCTGCTCCTACCAGCACGTACCCCAGCACTGCAGATAACTACCAGCACAGCAACACAACACAGACCTGATAGGAACACTTGTCATGATAGGTGTCAGTGGCCACAGGAATGACAGGAACCCGCTGGCACCCGGGGGCTACCCAACTGCTTCTAACTACAAGTTAAGTAGAACTATAAGAAATCGAAGATGTGTCAAATAAACGATGTCCAGCTCAGAGCTCCAGCTTTGCATTTGGTTGGCTAAGTGGCTAGATGTCAAGATCAAGCTTGATGGTGACAGCTGAGATATTCTAGTCTGAGTAACCAGTCTCTTAAACTAACATTCTCCTTGTCATTGGCAAAGAGACTGGCCTTTCTGCCATCTTCAAATATGAACATTCTATCATTTTATTGAGCTCGAGGCTCCGTCTAGACCGCCTCCCAGTCAATTTTTTTATCACATTTGCATAAGTATTCAGACCCTTTACTCAGTTTTTTGTTGAAGACAAACTTTGGCCGCGAATACAACCTTGAGTCTTCTTGGGTATGACGGTACAAGCTTGGCACACCTGTATTTGAGGAGTTTCTCCCATTCTTCTCTGCAGATCCTCTCAATCTCTGTCAGGTTGGATGGGGAGCGTTGCTGCACAGCTATTTCAGGTCTCTCCAGAGATGTTAGATCGGGTTCATGTCTGGCTGGGCCACTCCTGCGTTGTCTGTGTGCTTAGGGTTGTTGTCCTAATGGAAGGTGAACCTTTGCCCCAGTCTGAGGTCCTGAGTGCTCTGGAGCTGGTTTTCATCAAGGATCTCTCTGTACTTTGCTCCATTCAATGGCAAAGATTTGCATTATGGGGTATTGTGTGTAGGTTGATGAGGATTTTTATTTATTTAATCCATTTTAGAATAAGGCTTTAACGTAACAAAATGTGGAAAATGCACTGTATATAGTAGATGGAACTCAACCAAGGAAAATTGATTCGATTTAAGTAATTATTGAGAAATGTGTCTGATCACGTTGTTGGTTTTCCATTTCAGGTAATGTTCATGGGAGAGAATATACCTGTCCATCCTCACGTTTATAGCAACGGTCACATCTGTCTTTCAATACTAACAGAAGACTGGTCGCCAGCCCTGTCAGTGCAGTCAGTCTGTCTCAGCATCATCAGCATGCTGTCCAGCTGCAAAGAAAAGGTAAGGGGGCGACAACGGACACTTGGGGAACGCCAAATCGTATAAAATGACAAAAGCCTGGCATAATGTTACTGTTACAGGGGTTAGTTCATTATACACTGAACAAAAATATAAACACAACATGTAAAAAGTGTTGGTCCCATTTTTTTCATGACCTGAAAAAATATCTGAGAAATGTTCCATACGCACAAAAAAGCTTATTTCTCAATGTTTTTAGCAATTTAGTTTACATCCCTGTTAGTGAGCATTTCTCCTTTGCCAAGATAATCCATCCACCTGACAGGTGTGGCATATCAAGAAGCTGATTAAACAACAGGATCATTACACAGGTGCACCTTGTGCTGGGGACAATAAAAGGCCACTCAAAAGTTTTGTTACAACACAATGTTACAGATGCTTCAAGTTTTGAGGGAGCGTGTAATTGGCATGCTTACTGCAGGAATGTCCACCAGAGTGTCCAACCGGCCTCACCACCGCAAACCTGACGTAAACGCCATGCCCCATGGTGGCGGTGGGGTTATGGTATCGGCAAGCATAAGCTACGGACAAYGAACACAATTGCATTTTATCGATGGCAATTTGAATGCACAGAGGTACTTGAGGAGATCCTGAGGTCCATTGTCGTGCCATTCATCTGCCGCCATCACCTCATGTTTCAGCATGATAATGCACAGCCCTGTGTCGCAAGGATCAGTACGCAATTCCTGGAAGCTAAAAATGTCCCAGTTCTTCCATGGCCTGCATACTCACCAGACGTGTCACCCATTGAGCATGTTTGGGATGCTCTGGATTGACATGTACGATAACGTGTTCCAGTTCCCTCCAATATCCAGCAACTTCGGACAGCCATTGAAGAGGAGTAAGACAACATTCCACAGGCCACAATCAACAGCCTGATCAACTCTATGTGAAGGAGATGTGTCGTGCAGCATGAGGCAAATGGTGGTCACACCAGATACTGACTGGTTTTCTGATCCACGTCCCTACTTTCCTTTTTTGACGGTATCTGTGACCAACAGATGCATATCTGTATTYCCAGTCATGTGAAATCCAGAGATGAGGACCTAATGAATTTATTTCAATTGACTGATTTCCTTATGAACTGTAACTCAGTAAAATCTTTGTAATTGTTGCACGTTGCGTTTTATATTTTTGTTCAGTAGACATCATTTTAAACACGCCCCATTTTAATACAGAAGGGCTGTCACTGTCACGCCATAGAGGACCCAGTGTCTGCTGGTTTTAGACTTCTCCTTTCAATCTGTGTCTTATTAAGACCTTAAGAACCAGGCGAGGGGAGGTCCTACCTACTCAATGACCTTTAGAACCGGGCGAGGGGAGGTCCTACCTACTCAATGACCTTTAGAACCAGGCGAGGGGAGGTCCTACCTACTCAATGACCTTTAGAACCAGGCGAGGGGAGGTATAACTACTCAATGACCTGTTAAACAGGGAGGGAGGCCCACTTCAGACCTCGAGGGAGGGTGCTACCCTACTCACATGACCTTTAGAACCGGCAAGGGAGAGTCCTAACTACTCCAATGACCTTTAGAAACAGCAGGCGAAGGGGAGATGCCTAACCTACTCAAAAAATGACTCTTAGACCTAGGCGAGGGGAGGCCTAACTACTCAATGACCTTTAGAGCAAGTTACCATAATGCTTAAGCTACGAGGGGTTCCCTAGCTAACTATAGAACAGCCGAGAGCTGAAGAACTGTAAGAACTTGCAAGCAGGCCAGGCCCTACCACAGACTTAGCGCATCTGTAAGGATAGCAAACTGAGACCTTGGATGAGGCAGTGGAGGTAGAGGGGGACCTAAGAATAAATCTCTGCACTATTGAAGCCTCAATCTAATGACCTGGTCTAGAGGCATACTCACCTACTCTGAATGAGGTTGCCTCTACAAACTATTGAACCTCTAATCTAGAGGCACTTTTCACCCTACTACTGAAGGAGGTTCACCTCTACAAACTATTGAACTCTCAATCTAAATGACTGTCCTAGAGGAAACCTTCACCCTACTCTGAAGGAGGTTACCTCTACACTATTGAACCTCAATCTAATGCTGTCATAGAGGAAACTTCAGCCCTACTCGATGAGGTTAACCCTACACTTAATGACGCTCATATCTAAATGACTGGTCTGGAGGAAACTTCACCCTCTCCTGTAATAGGTTGCATCGTACACTATTGAACAACAATCTAAATGACTCGTCTAGCAGGCAACTTCACCCTACTCTGATGAGGTGCCCTCTACACAATTGAACCTCAGTCTAATGACTGTCGGAGGCAACTTACCCTACCTGAATGAGGTTGCTTCTACAACTATTGAACCTAAATCTAAACTGATGTCTGGAAGGACAGCATTCACACCTCCTCGAAGGAGGTAACTCTACACTATTGAAACTCAATTAAAGTGACGTGGTCTAGAGCAACTTCAACCTACTCTGAATGAGGTTGCCTCTACACATTGAACCTCATCTAAATGACTGTCTGGAGGCAACTTCACCTACTTCTGAAGGAGGTTTGCCTCTACATGTTTATACCTGCCCTTCTCTGATGATGACGTTGTCTCTCTTCTGTCTCGCAGAGACGAGCCCCATGGAATGACACAGCTGATTCTAAAACTGGATAGTTGAATTTACTCAATCATACTTTGATGAAACAAATCCTATTTACGTAACATTTACCAGTATTGAACTAATTCACTCATAAATAGCGACATAGGATTGGTGATACACCATGTTAGGGTAGTAGGTCATATTACTCGTGGGCCTGGTCGAGGGTTAATTGAGAGTAGTCTTCAGGAGTACAAATGGTCTAAAGTCAGAAGACGGATGGAGTTATTTAGACTCGTGTTTCAGATCTAGAAAAGAACAATATTATGAGCTGCTTGCATATACAATCTGCAATCGCCGGCTATAGTGACTCCATAGCTGATTCCTAATTGTCTTACACATGGGGCACTTGGAGGAAATGCGGAGAGACATTAATGTATGTATCTGCACACCCAGGAAGGTCAATTAACCCTCTATCCAGATTGATGGACATCACTAGCTATCATGGTTGATCAACCCGAGGTAATCAGCTGTCATTATGTCTGAGGTATGATTTATGTTTTTCGCTGAAAATGATTTTTTTCCTGTAAATTTTTTTTCTGTATTGCTGTACACTGTATTGTGTTTCACTGAAATTATAAAACGTTTTTTACTTTCTGTCATGGTTGATTTACATCTTTCTAAACTTTGCGCCACGTAGTGCCGCTGCGGCTTTGAGGGAAAAGAGCTGCTATACTGTAGCAATTGTCATACCCCGATGTGACACCTTATATTCCCCGCGACATTGAACGGAACTCTAATCATTTCCAAGTTCAAGATTTTTTTTTTCAGTTTTTTTTCCTAAATGTAGTGGAAGAATTAGAACGTGCTTTCCCATTTGCAATTAACGAGGTCAGGGTCTTTTAGCTGGGGTCATATGCAATTTTCAGAAATGCATCCTTATTTCATATACTACCCAGGATTTCCTTTTGTACATTGGGCCGCACCATGGCAATCAACGTATGGGACTGGGAAACCCAAACTAATTAGATGCCTCCGACAAAAACGCGTGTGCAGCAGCCAGCCGCCCACGCTTCACCTTTTCTTAAGTTACCCATGAGGCCTTTTGCCGCTAGGACCTCTGGAAGAAGCTTAATCAGCGGGCGTATCCAAATCCCACCATTCACCGCCAGTGGCAGAGGAAGGAAGTAGGAGGAGGGGGAAGAAACCTTGGTCTAGGTGGGCGATGTTCAACAGACAATTCATTTTCTGCTGGGTTTCGGAGTAACCTCAGCGAATCAGGAGATTAAGTATGGCGGCAATGTTTTGCCGTCTTCCGCATCTATATTATGATAAAGTGAGAGAGCAGAGAAGGTCATTATATTATTAAGTCTCTAGAGATTTGTCGATCTAATTGGAGTTCTTAAAGG
>NW_019943347.1:105663-110656 GCF_002910315.2 Salvelinus sp. IW2-2015
CCTCTACACTATTGAACCTCAATCTAAATGACTGTCTGGAGGCAACTTCACCCTACTCTGAAGGAGGTTGCCTCTACATGTTTATACCAGCACTTCTCTGATGATGACGGTTGTCTCTCTCTGTCTCTCTGCAGAGACGGCCCCCCGATAACTCCTTTTACGTAAAAACATGTAACAAAAACCCAAAGAAGACAAAATGGTGGTATCACGGTGAGTAGTTACGTCCTCTGTAGCCAGGTATAAGATAACAATGTTAATACGTAAAGGGTTAAACCGTTCCATCCTCACACAGATGTTATGTTTACCTACTAGAATGGTTATCCGCTCTAGTTAATGGGAATGTACAGAAATCCAACACTTGACTACAGATTATATTAGGAAGAATCAATATTTAAACACGTTAAAATATTTAATAGTGAAATTGTATATGTGTGTTTATGCGCTCACGTACGTGCTTGTGTTTTCTTTCCCAGATGATACATGCTAATTAACTTTCTAATAGTCCTACTGTCCCACATAAAGCACTTTTGAATCATACAGTCACTGAACTGACCTTTTGACTGGAGCAATGGACACCGTGATGCGCTGGGGAGACTTTTTTTTTTGAACTGCATTTCCCAGAGGGCAGTTGGGTGCATGTTTTAGCCGGTTGTAATATACAAAATGAGAAAATAAAGTTATATGTCCCAACAATGGATTGTTTTGGCCAAAAGATCGTTATGCAGCCAGCAAAATAAATGGTTTTGGAGTGAGATTATTATATTATTATTGTTTTAAAATGATTCTTGTTTCCTTTTGTGTTTGTTTGAGTACATTTAAAAGGTTGTCATCGTGTGTAATAATAATAATAATAACAGCAACGGTGGATGCATACTTGGGCATACAAAGAGACTTCAATAGGTTATACCAGGAAGAGGATCTGAGCACCTTATACCAGGAAGAGGATCTGAGCCTCTTATACCAGGAAGAGGATCTGAGCATCTTATACCAGGAAGAGGATCTGAACATCTTATACCAGGAAGAGGATCTGAGCATCTTATACCAGGAAGAGAGAGAAGAGATTGAGGATAACATATAATAGTGGAAGAATGTGATATTAGTGGAGGAAACATTATGGATAACGTATCTTTGAGTGAGCGTTGCCACATCTATCTAGATAGTTCTTAGTTTAGTGTGATTCTTATACAGGTAGTTTGATATGTGTGAATGATCTGACGTGCATTGTTCGTGATACGTGTCTATTCTGGAATGCTTTGATATAGAGGTCTCGCGATTCTAACTATTTCGGAGGATGATCCTATCTATTCTATAAATGATCGATCAGAGCACCGGCACCTCTCTACAAGCTATCTGAAGGGCTTCATGGTTGACGCTGCTGAAAGATAAGCTGAAATTGGTAATGGTTACGTCCTTTAACCATTAACTTTGAATTCAATGAAGATGCTCTAAAAATGACTGATGTCGCTGGGTGGACTCTTCACCGCTAGACTCTGTTAAAGAGTGTTAGACGGTTCACGTTACTGATGTAGGAATCTCGATATTCTAAAATGAATCGGATATATAGTACTAGAGCTAACTTCGAGCTTCTACTTGGCATGAGAGACATAGATTTGAGGTTAATGACCACGGTTGATTGTAGCAGATAGGCGTATAGAAACCTTTTATAAATCCTACATAGTATAGATGATTGATAGATGGTGTGGCGGACATGGTACACCTATCGGACTTTATAACTAGACAAGGTAGGGTGTTGGAGCCTCATGAAGAGAATGTGGGGTTTAGTAAGGACTTTATAGCAACATCTATTTGGGAATTTAGTAGTAGACGGGTTGTAGTTCTTCTGTATGACTTGGGCGTGGCAGATTTATTACACAGAGAGCGGCTCTGATATGGACGATTACTAGAGATGGAGGACATTTATCTTTTTTACGTTCTAAAGATATAGGTAATAGAGAGAATGGGAACCAAAGAAGAAGGCAAAACATTTGGTATTAGAGACTATCGTACGTGATTATAGAGAGTAAGTTGGGTGGATAGTCCATTTTCTTTAGATAGACGTCTGCATGATGGGATTAGAATGGGACAGGGATAACATTAAATTGTTATCAAATATCCAGTATGATGTGAGGTTAGAATGAGGAGGAGCACTCTGTTCCTATAACTACGTTTCTGTCAATACTGAGCAGATGGATGTGTGATTGTAGGTTACATTTTTTACTAGATATAGCGTTTATGAATATGCGAGAGATGGGAGGATTATTATAAGTTATTAAAATACGTCTGGAGAATTATGAGAGAGCTGGAGAAGATGACTTATCTAATATCACTCTGAGTATATGATATTGATGAGATTAGGGAGAGAATACAATTTTATATAACAACGTGTCTAGATTGAAGAGAATAGGATGTTTAGTGGTTGTGATATTATTAGTATATGTGTTGTGATTTTGAGTGTATGGCGGAAGTCGAATAGTTATACACGTACGTTGCTCTTGATGTGTTGTTATAGATGGTATGTGTCACTAGTTAATACATGACGTCTGAACATTGACTGAGAGTATGGTATACGCGATAATTTCTTATAACTAAGTTAGATCTATATGAGGAGATTGGGGAGGCCTCCTCTCATTTAACTGCGATTTTTTGAATATCAGTAGCAGTTATGGTAGGGACACATAATGGTAGATCACTTGTAGTAATTGGAGACACGCGCTGGAGTCAACTAGTTCTCGTAACACAGCAGTCTTGGAGTATGGGGAGACTTTTTAGTTTATGTTGTGGATTTGGCATTTGCATATAGTATCGATCGTCTCGCATAGTAGGAGGAAGTTGGAGAATGGGAGGATGACTTATTTTTTATAGACACACCGCGTTTGAGTATGAGAGAATGTAGATGAGGTAACAAAACTTTGTAGAATAATAACAACGTTTCTGTAATGTCCTGGGACAATGGGAATGTTGTGTTGAGAATAATATTATATTATGCAAGGCACATCAGTCAAAACTTATAATTGGTGGTATGTGTAGGAAGGAACGATTGTATTATATTATTCACTGTATCTAGTATAATGTAGAGATGGATATGAGAAATATATTAGATATAATGCTTGTTTCTTGTTTGGTTGATGATGATTGTGGTGGGAAGTCATTATAAAATTTAAAAGGTTGGTCATCTGTGTGTAATAATAATATTAATAACAGCAACGGTGGGATGGCATACTTGGCATATCAAAGAGATTTCACTTAGGTTTTATATAATGAAGAAGGATGTGGGAGGGGATTGCTGAGACACTTTTATATAAAGTCGTGATTGAGAGATGCGGGAGGAGGAGAGAGACAATTTGTGGAGCTTATCTACTTATTAACGTGCATATGGAAGGAGTAGGGATGTGAGCATCATTTTATATCACTGAGTGATATGATAGGATTTGGAGAAGAATTTGGTATAGAGGACATTTATAACACAGGGCAAGAGGATCTTGAGGCATCTTTATACCAGGACGAGGATCTTTGAGCATCCTTCAAAGTCTGACTGAGTAAGAGTAGATGAGGAAGGTGAGACTTTATATAACCACGACGGATATAGATGATGGGATGCGCGGGGGACATTATCATGATAACACAGGATTTAGTAGATGGGATTGAAAGTATGGGGTTAAGGACATTTTCTAAAACAGGCGTATTAGAAGGTATTGAAAGAGAGTGGTGTGAGACTATCTCTAGATAAGGAGGATACTGAACCGATCTTGTCTTGAATAAGAGAGGAGAAATGGAAGGAGATTTTGTTAAACTCATTATTAACAGGAGAGGATCTGAGCCCAATTTGAATCTGCAATGCATGAGGAAGAGACAATATCTCTAAAATTACGTTTTTTTGAGTGTGTTTTATGAGGATTGGGAGGAGATATTTTCAATAGCGATCTGATATGCATGTTGGAAGAATATGTGGTTAGTGTATCTTTATAATTTAACGTTTTATGGTGACAGAAGTAATGGTGAGGAATGTCACGAGATTATTACTCACATGACATTGTCTTAGTTTAAATTGAAGTAGAGTTGTAGGAGGAATAATATATCAAACGCATGTCACTGATTAACTGAAGAGATCGCGCATGGACATTGTATAACACGTCTGATCATGTGAGAGAAGTGGAGTAATTAGGACGGTTATAAGCACCGTTTGATTTTATTGAAGAGATGGGGGATTGTGACCATAATATTTATTATTACACGCTTTGTAATCATGGGAGCTATGTAGAGATTGTGGCCAGGACATTCTGACTATCATCTGTCCAAGGACTTGATTTAGACGTTGTGAAATTTGTCTGGTTTGTTTGTGTTGTTAGTCGGGATATAGAAGAGAGAGTGTGTAGGGAGACATGTTATAACAGTCTGATATTGAGAGAGATGGGTTAGAACATTATGTGTCTACGCAGAGCATCTTATATAGGAAGCGGTTGAACGTATGTGTTAGTTGGAGATTTAATGAAAACTCGTGTTTGCATTATGAGAGCATTTGTCGTAATAGAGAAGATATATATATCAGAGGCGCTTGATCTGATAATAATTGGGGGTAGGATATTTTTATAGTAACACGTCTGCATTTATTCGGGGAAGGCAGATGGGTGTTTAGGTTAGGATTATATACATCGACTCTGATTTATCGTGAGATATGAGAGCATAGAGAGCGTATGTGTATTGTAGAAAACGTCTAGTTTATAATGAGAAGATGTGCGGGTGAGTAGAAATTCCTATAAAATGTTTTCTAATGGAGCGGGGTTAGAGTGGGGATTGGGACTTTTATATAAACATTACACACGCTGTAGTGATATAGGCAGCAGAAGTGGGTGGGGAGTGAAACATACATACTCTGTTCGCTAAAGCGCTAGCAGTTGATTAGGAATGGAAAGAATGGCGATGACATTTCATATAAACGGGTTGGGTAAAGCCAAGGTGGTGTGTTGAAAACATCCTGGTGTAAAGCGAAGGAGGT